>NC_137030.1:20728780-20783780 GCF_032717465.1 Coenobita brevimanus | reverse complement strand
TTCATGCCCTACAAGAAGCTCACAACGAAGACCTTGATGAGGCATCTGCTCCCGTTCCATCTCCACCAGCACCTGTATCCCAACCTACCACAGATGCCATGACTTTTGAGGCATTTTGGCGTAATTTTATGGTGAAGGAAACAGTTGAATTTCTCCTACAAGCCTGGCACCAGATTACACATGCAACAGTGAACCATGCGTGGCGTATGCTCGTGCCTCACTTATGCACGACCTAGGAGACGGCCATTCAACCACTGGCCGAGGCTGAGGCAGCAACATTGACAGCAGCACAAGCTGTACCAGGTTTCGAGGACGTTACATTGGCGGACATACAAGAAGTGCACACTGCTACTGAGGAACAGCCTCCCAAGGAAGTGTTGCAATGGATAGACGAGGCTGACGCAGAGCACGACGCCAGGCAGAGTCAAGTTGAGCAGCCTAGCGTGATGGAAGGCAGGACTGAGCTGTGTATGTCAAACATTAGCAAGATCCTTGCTGCCGTGGATAAGCTAAAGGAAGAGGTGAAGGAACAGGAAGTGAGCAACCTAAGAAAGGAGGAACTTCTGGTTGGTATCGACAAACTCTTCCGTTTCTACACAGACGGGTACAGGGAAGAAATAAACAGGAGAAGACAGACGCTCATAACAAGCTACACACAGCGGGCTCAAGTTGGTGAAATTGCGGAACCAGCGACATCGTCTGCTCCTGTTCCTGTTGAGGATGAAGAGGATCCAATGTCAGAAGTGTCAGCATTGGACTTTGAAGGGTTTATGGCCGAAGTGAGTGATTTTGATGCTCCTGGGGAAGGTGATCAAGAGGAGTCTGTGGAGGGAAGTGTTGGTGCGGTGGGAGGTGCGGTGGGGAGTGCAGCACTGTAAGTGTTGCCGCACCTCGGAACCCCTATTGTTTAAGGTCATCAGGCCTGTTTTCTACTGTTGTTAAGGTGACTACCCATATTTTTGTTGTTGTAGCTATAGCTTTAGTACAATGTCTGAAAAATATGACCTTTATTATGTCTCTAAGGGCCAAAAAATGTCCAGGTATGAGGGGGTACCGCCCATATTTAATTATTCCCATAAGGTTATGTATTCCCAGTGCGCGAGGTCGTGGACCGCCCAATATCTCGCGCACTGTGCGAGCCTACTGTACCAGGAAAAACAATAGTCTCCACCTATATGATAGGTGGAGACTGATAATAATAATAACGGTAGTAGTTGTCGCTGTAGCAGCAGCAGCAGCAGCAGCAGTAGTAGTAGTAGTAGTAGTAGTAGTAGTAGTAGTAGCAGTAGTAATTATTCACATGATTAATGAAAGCGAGCATACAGCATTAAAAATTAGGCCATTTGGGAAGAATAATGATAAAGAATACTCACATTGCTACAGTAATGGAAATTAATGTAATAATGAAATGGTAATATTAGTAACAGTACCCTAGTATAATATAATAAGGACAATTAACAGTAGGGTTGACTCTACTAACTTTAAATGGCAGCAACAATACTCGCAAATAATGACAGTAGTTACAGGGGGATTTACAATGGCAGTAATGGTGGTGGTGATGATGGCAGTGGCTATGGTGACAACATTTGCTGATGGCGGTGGTAATGTTGGCAGCGATGACGGAACTGACGCAAAGAGAGGTGGTGGTGGTGGTGGTGGTGGCTGCAATGGGGTTGCTGGTAGGCTACTTTTAGTATTGATCGTTTTAAGGATAGTGGTATGATGGTGGTCGGGGTGGTAGTAACGAAGGTAGTGATGATAATTATGATGGTAGTGATGGTGTTACTTTTGGTGGTAACAATGGCAGGTACAGAAGTAGTGATGGTGATAATGATGTGTGGTGGTGATAGTGGCAGCTCTGGCGATAGTTTTGTTACTAGTGATATTGGTATTGATGGCAAGGATGTTGGTAGGCTTCTGGTTCTTGATAATGGTAGTGATGATGGTACGGATGACACGGATGATGGTTGTGATGATGGTAGGGATGACACGGATGATGGTTGTGATGATGGTAGGGATGACACGGATGATGGTAGTGATGACGAGGTGATAGTTGCCATGGTGGTAGTGATGGTGTTAGGGGTGATAGTAAGGATGGTTGAAGTGATCTCAGAGATAGTGATGACAGGATGGGTGTTAGTAATGGTGACTGGGCTGGAGGCAAATGTCAATCCTGTAGGTGACGTCAGTAGTGGCAGACATGGTGGCACAGATAGATGGCAGACGTGATGATGGCTGTGTCAGGCATGGTTGTACCAGGTGGCAGATAGCAGCGACAGATAAGATGATGGCTGCGTTAAGTGGCAGGCGTGGTGATGACAGATTGTGCAGTAATGGAAGATAGCATAATGATGAAAGGTGGTTGCAGATGGCTGTAGCAGATGTAGTTATGACAAAATACGGAATGACAGCAAGACGTGGCAGGTGTGATGACGACAGATGGTTTAGTGATGACAGACTGCATGTGATGGGAGACGGGATCAGATGGTAGAAGTGACAAACATAGTGGTGGCAGATGAGGCAGTGATGGCAGGAGGTTGCGGATGTTAGTGTTAGATGGCAAACATGATAACAACAGACGCCAGGTGTAGTGAAGGCAGGGAGTAGCAGTAGCAGCAAACGTTGTGATGACAGATGGTGACATATAGCTTGGCTATGGCAGAAGTAGTGATGGCAGTAATGGCAGCCGTGTTGATTTTAGTAGCGATAGTCGTATTTATGGCCGATGTAATTATGGCAAACGTAGTCATATTAGATGGCAGTAACGGCAGACGTGGTGATGACATACGTGATGATGGCAGACTGAGGACATGTGATATGTGGCAGATGGCAGTAGCGGCAGACGTGGTGATGACATACGTGATGATGGCAGACTGAGGACGTGTGGTAAATGGCAGATGGCAGTAGCGGCAGACGTCCCCAGGTATATGTTTGTCTGGCGCCCCGTCTGATATGCTAACTGGCTTTAATGAGCCTGAATGCTGGATTAAGGCCTTTGTTATCATTGTACTCCACACACCTGCCTCCACATCTGTCACACACCTGCCTCCACACTTGTCACACACCTGCCTCCACACCTGCCTCAACACCTGTCACACTGCCTTCACACCTGCCTCCACACCTGTAACACACCTGCCCCCACACCTGTCACACACCTGCCTCCACACCTGTCACACACTTGCCCCCACTTCTATAACATACCTGCCTCCACAACTGTAACACACCTTTCTCCCCACCTGTCACCACCCCATCACACATTTGTCACGCATTTAACCCTCCCTAATATATTCGCCACCAGCATCATACACCTGTCTCCTCCCTCCTGCGCATTTGTCACCTCCCTCCCACACATCTGTCACCCATCCATATACCTGTCACCCATCCTCACACACCTGCCACACACCTGCAAGGGCCTCCATACACTTACTCCATCTCCCCAACACTCGTCATCAACGCCTCACACTTTTCACCACCCACGACACATTTGTCACTGACCACCACACATCTTTCTCCACAATCACGTACACTTGTCACCACACACACACACACACACACACACACACACACACATATACACTCATGCCACACTACAACCACCATCACCACAGCGGCCGTTACCATTAAACAGATGTGTTACCGCCACTACACACCATAAGCCATCCCCACACATCACTGACAATCACCGCACATCATCAACAGCCACTACACACCATAAACCACCACCACTAGAAACTCAAACAACCACCACACACAACATACTACTACCACAACACACCACACACTATCACCACACATCAGTCACCACCACCACACATTATTAACCATCACCACACCTTACTCACTATCACCATGCACTACTCACCACCATCACACCTCGCTCATAATCACCACACACCATTAGTCATCAGAACACTTAGCCCACTATCACAGCACGCCGTCATGCATCACACCTTGCTCACTATCACCACACACCATCAACCACCAGCACACCTCACCAGTTATCATCACACACCATTAATTTAACCTCCAACACTCCCCTCACTGTCGTATCTCTGCACACTATCAACCATCACCACAGAGCACCAACTATCACCTTGTGCCACTCACCACAACAAAACACCTTTCACCTCTAGCACAGACCATACACTATCAGCACACACCATTCCCAGTCACACACTTGCTATCACCATAAGCATACCCCCACCCTCACCCCACACACCTCACACAAGCATACCCCCACCCACACCCACACACCCCACACCCCTCACACACACACACACACACACACACACACACACACACACACACACACACACACACACACACACACACACACACACACACACACCTGCCACCACTGCAATCACCACCACACACTTGTTACCACCACCACACACGTGTCACCATCACTACACCTCTCGCTCCGTCATTACCCGACCTACAGTACACACCTGTCATCACCGCCACCATACACTTGCCACCACCATCACCTTACACTACTACATCACACACTGCCGCCACCATTTACCTTGCACCATGACCACACACCTTTCATCACCTGTGTCATAAACTTTGCATTGCCAGCACCACCGCATACCTGTCAATAACATCACCACTACAACTGCACCTGTAATCTATACAGCACATAATAACCACAATCATTCACAGTCATCATCATCACCACACACACAATTATCACACTTCTTTCACACACCTGTAGTTAGTATGAAGTATCTACCATCTTCCCTTCATCTCAGCCATATCTCACACACTTGTCAGAGATCTCACACATCTGCTTCTCTACACACTTGTCAGCACCAGTACTACACATCCCATCCATCGCAGGGACTGAGAAGAAAAAAAATCATCCGACTATTTGAATCTCTCTCTCTCTCTCTCTCTCTCTCTCTCTCTCTGCATTCCCACCCACACCATTCGCTTCCATCCCATCTGCTCTCAACGATTTCCTTCCTCCTCTGCTCTCTTCAGTAGCAGTCTCCTCTCTTTTCCCCCTCTCCCTTTTCTCTAGTTTACTTCGCCACTTCTTTGCCTCCATTCCTTTCTCCTCCCGGCTTACTTTTATATACTTTTCTCTCGCTTGTTTTTGCCTTGTCTTTTTTTCTCTTTTTCTCTCCCTCACTTCACTGAGATGTTGCCATACTTTTTTTTTAAATATTTTTACTATTCAACGATTTTACTAACTTTGGGAATCACCTCTCCTGAAGAGTATAATGAAGGCTACATCTAACCTCTCCTGTTCAGCAAACATCACCTAAGCATACTTGATTCCTTCAATACGCCGACGTATTTTTACGTCATTCTAGCTACCTTCAGAGAATTATGTCCACCTCATAAGAGACTTCACACTAAAAGGATTAAATACAGCTTCGTCAAAACCCTTCGCCCCAGAAGATTTGGTCAGCTCAGAAAAGATTTTGTTAACTCTTCCAATGCCAGACGTTTTCCTTAAGCTCTACTGATTCAGAGGGAGGCAGGAAAAACAAGATTAAATACGGCATCGGAGTGAAGTTGTTAAATCTTGTTAAGGCCGGAAGAAAAAGAATGAATTGATACGAAATGGTTTAATTCGCCAACTTTTTCTTTTCATCAGATGTAAGGGTTGGCATGGGTAGCCCCTCGGGTACCTACCCACTTACCCGCCCGGGCCGGGTTTGTTAGTTTAAAAATCCAGGGCGGGCGATTATAAAAAATAATAAATAAATATATTAATTATTTAGTTAATTAATTATATACATATACATACATATACAAATTTAAAGACAGAGTGCTCCACACAAAGCGCGGTTCCTGTCTCATGTCCTGAAGGCAGTGCTCCAGGCAGCCCAATTCAGAGCTGCCTCACTTGATCCCAAGTCTTTCTAGGCCTAACCCTTGTTGCGGCTTCCTCCACTTTCACCAACTTGCAATTTTTCACCCAGCTTAGTTCATTCATCCTCTCCACATGCCCAAATCAACCAAGCCTGTTTGTGTACATCTCATCGTTGATACTCTTGATATCTAATCGTCTTTTCAGTTCTTCACTGGATATCATCTGCTTTGACAGGTCACATTTCTGATGCCTATGTCGTTGTGCATCTAACACATGAAGTGTACACCTCTCCCTTCAAGGGGAGTGGGATTTTTCTCATGGTTAGAATTGGCAGCAGTTCTCTGAACTTTCTCCAGCCACATCTGATTCTGGCAATAGTGGATGCCTTGGCCCACCACCGGCAAAGATGGTATCTCCCAAGTAGCAAAACTTGTCCACCATCTCCAGTGTCTCATTGCCAAAGCTCACTCCCAAGCTGGTCATTCAACAAAAGCTTACCCTTTCATGCAATACATACAAATTTCACAACTTAATTAACTTAAATTTAACATTGCGGTCCAACTTACACAAATAATACTTACTTTTTTTTTATTTACAGATTTAATTTAAGAATTCAATATAATACTGTAAATGAACTAACAAAACTCTACCCGTTATGACTGACTTTATTTTATGCACTGAAAACAATTTGTTTAACATAAACTTAATTTTTTCTGTATGTTTTTTTTTCCAACATGTTGTAAAAATTGCATGTGTTGTATATGAGTACAGTATCTTAATACAGAGGTTCTCAAACTTTTTGGGCTGCGACACACCTCCAAATCACTTAGAAAGACTTGCGATCCCCCTCCCCACCAAAGCATTGCCGACAATCTGACACAGATGCACACTCTGTCACACACACACACACAGACACACACACACACACACACACACACTCACACAAAGGTTGAGTCCTATTGCTCCGTATCATAACAGTATAAGTAGGCTATATTCGCTATGACTTCATAAATACATAAATAATACAATAATCAGTGTAATATATATCCTATATTCTTGCTTTACACATATTTAAAGTAGGCATAAGTTTAGCATGAACAGTTTACCATTATTAGTGAGATGAGTGGGCCTGCTTTTTGGAACACAACTCCATCCTTGGGGTGATGCTGGAGACGGCAACACGTAGATCATCCTCCACACTAAGTCGTGATCGATACTTGTTTTTTATATATATCGGTGCGGAAAAAGTAACTTCACAAAGATAGGTCGATCCGAAAGGAGTCAGTATTTTCTTTGGAGCCTTGGATAATCCTGGATATTCCTCTGCTACTGATATCCAGAACTCATCCAGTGTTGTAGAATCAAACTTTTACCGTAAGGTTCGATCACAGGAGAGCTCCAGCAGTGCATCCTCCAGGTCAGATTATAGGTGATTCTCAGCAGCAGTGAACGATTGTCGTATCCAGTCATATTGTTTTAGAGTTGTCTCTTCTGGGAAGTACTTTTTGAAATGGTCCAGAAGGCTTCGGAGGTGAGTGGCTATGGCTCCATTCATGTAATCCAGACATAATTCATTCTGTTCTATAAATTCTTCCAACTCGGGAAATATTTCAAAATTGCCCCTTTCAGCTCTCACAGCCCATCGTTCCAGCTTCCTTGTGAATGCATTTACTTTGTCAGACATTAATAAAATATTTGTGTTTGGGCCTTGTACTGACAGGTTCAGTGCATTCAGTTTTTTGGAAAATGCATGCCAAATATGCAAGTTTTGCTAGCCAGTTGGGGTCAGTCATATGAACACTGAGTTGGGACCCAGATTCAAGCAGGAACAGGCGCACCTCGTCTCTCACCTGGTACAGGCGTGTGAGAACTTTTCCTCGGGAGAGCCATCTGACCTCTGTGTGGAGCAATAAAGCTTCATGCTCCAAACCCATCTCTTTACAAAGTGTGGCAAACAACCTGGCGTTCAGAGGGCGTGATTTTATGTAGATCACTATTTTAACTGCAGTTTGAAGAACACTGTCTAACTCTGGATCAAGAGCTTTGCTAGCAAGAGCTTCTCGGTGAATAATACAGTGAGTAAAATGAACGAGAGGAGCCACCTGTAAGACCTTTGCTTTTGGTCATTTCCTTTTACCCAGCATGCTCCAGCTCCGTCTCTGCACACACCAACACACTGGTCCCAAGACAGTCCCACCTCACGTAGTTTGCTGTCCAACGTTGTGAAAATGTCATTTCCTGTGCACGTTCCTTCTAGCGTAGTGCAAAAAAGTATGTCTTCGTTAAGTTTTCCACCCAAACTATAGCTTATGAATGGGGATGCGATGGCTGAATCGGTAGAGAGGTGGCCTGCTGTCCTACCGGACCCAGGTTCAAATCCCTGCTGGGGCAGGGAACAGTTTAAGGATTTCAGTTTCATGAAATCAGACTTTACTGATCTACCAGAAGACCCGCTGACATGTCGTAAAAATACCCCTGCTAATACCAATACACCAGTCCTGTATGAGACAGCCCTAGCATGTATTCAATATGGACGGTGGGTGTTAGCGCCGAAGTGGTGACATGTAGAGAGGTGTATAGTATGTAGGAGGACTACTGCGCCTTGAGAGCAGACTGTGAAACCTATGGCCAGAGTCGGACACATAAAAAAAAAAAAGAAAAAAAGGAATTGAGCAGAATTTGATATATCAGTTGACTCGTCGAACTGAACAGCATAATTCACTTTCTTTACCCTATCAATCAGCCGACACTTAATATCATTCGCAATGTCATTAATACGCCGAGCTAAGGTGTCCTTCGACAGAGGGACTGTTTCAAGGTCAGGAGCCATTTTTCTCCTTGAATAGCTCGACACATAGCCACTGCAGCGGGTTTGATGGGGTCTTCCCCTATTGTGTGTGGCTTTTTGGTCTGTGCAACTAGGTATGCAACCTCATACGATGCCATTTGAGGTTTGCAGGTATTGTAGTTTTCTGTGTTAACACTTGTTTTTGTCTCTGTAGCTCTCTTTCCTTTCGCTGGAAAAAGTCTATTGTATATTGATATTCGTAACTATTATATTTAATGTAATGTACACTTATTTTCATATCTGATGCTTAACAATTGATTTTAGGAGTAGTGTACATAGCTGGTCCAATATTTTGTTATGGTACAGTCAAATACTATACAGAAAAATAAAGCAAACCGAAATGTCAGATTTAGTAACTGGAAATTAATATATGATAATTGCTTTTAAAAACCTTCACTTCACTTTTTTTTTTTTTAAATAACAGAACGGAGGAAGGAAAAACAAATGGGAAAAAAAAAATCCATACACCAGATTACTGGTGTCCTCTATTCATAAAATATCTGTAACAGTTAGACTTGAACAGTTGTAGGTTGAAATTTGGAGGAAAACAACTCTGAGGAAGCGAGTTCCAGAGAGATGCAGTTCGGGGAATGAAAGAATTCTGATAGGCAGAAGTTCTGCAATATGATTGAGTGACATTCCAGTCATGAGCGCTACCAGATGCCCGTGTAGCACGAGGGAAGGCATGGAGAGGTGGCACCATGGACGCAACTTCGTCTGAGCATTTGCCAAAAAAATATCTGTAAAATAATGCAAGGGAGGCAACATTCCTTCTTACTTGCAGGGGAGGTAGTTTATATGTAATGGCAGGGTTGTTAATGATTCTAACAGCTTTATTCTGAATTTTGTCTAGTTGTCTTAATGCAACCTCTCCACAACCATTCCACAAGGGTGAGCAATATTCAAGCTGAGAGCGCACATGACTCTTATAAATTATAGCTAACTGCTCATCGGCGAAGAAGTTACGGACTCTGTACAATAATCCAAGTTTCTCTGAGGCGGTTTTAGCAAGTGATCTGACATGAGAGGTCCAGCTGAGGGCACTGTTAAGTGAGACACCAAGAATTTCAATACTTTTGGAGATGGGAATACTAGTAGCACTGAAGGTAATGTACGAATCTGGCAATATCTGTCTATTAGTAAACTGTATATATTTAGTTTTACTAGCATTAAAAGAGACAAGGTTGTTTTGTCCCCATTCACTGATTGTAGCTAGAGCTTGATTTATGGAGATGGCTGTACTGAGTTGAGAGGAAGAGATATTAGACTTTGTAAATGGATGTCTGAGTGTGAATGAACTATGTAGTGTTGAGTCATCTGCATATGAGTGAACGGGATTATGAGTGACAGATAAGAGATCATTAATATGAACCAGAAATAGGGTTGGCGCCAGAACTGATCCCTGCGGCACGCCGGCGTTAATTGAGTGGAAATTCGAATATACATCATCTACTTTTACTCTTATTTTCCTGTCACTAAGATAAGCAAGGGAGTTTGGACAGCAGGGAACGGGGAGATATCAAGAGCTACTGCATGAGTTTCTTCAAAAAGATCAATTGATTGATGGATGGTATGAGTTAAGAGATTGAGTATATCAATGGTGGATCTTTCGTGGCAAAAACCGTATTGTCTATCACTAATTAAGTTGTTGGATTCAAGATGTTTAACAATATGCTTATTAATTAAAGTTTCAAATACCTTACCAAGAGAAGATGTGACAGCTATTGGTCTGTAATTGGAGGGATCAGACGAACTTCCTTTCTTCGGAACTGGGTGGATATTGGCTTCTTTCCATGAATATGGGAATAAAGAAGTACGTATGCATAGTCTGAATAATTTGGCTAGGACAGAGGCAAGTTCAGGGGAACACTATTTCAAAACAATTGGCGGAATTCCATCTGGGCCTGGAGCTTTTTTGGTAGGAAAATTGTCTAGGATGGATTTTACGAATCTTGTCTGTATTTTAAGTGGGGCAATTTCGGGAGAATCAAGTTCCAGTACTGAGACATTCTGGCTGGTATCATCTATAGTAGAGTTTCTTGCAAAGGTACTAGCAAAGATATCTGCTTTCCCACGTGGGTCATTTGTTATATTGCCGTCTGAAGATTTTAGTGGGGGAATGGAAGATGACTTGTTAAAGTTATTATTGAAAGAATTAAGAGTTGACCAGTATATTCTATTGTCATTAGGGTTGTTAAGTAGTTTTGATGTTTGCTTTTGAAGAAAGTTTGATTTAGATAGATTTAATACAGCTTTTGCATGATTTCTAGCAATTTTAAATTGGGAGAGTGATTCAGATGTTTTCTATTTTAAGTAAGAGTTATATGCTAATGACTTTTGGGCTGTTGCTCTGGCACAATTGCCATCAAACCACTTAAAAACACTTAAACAAAATATACAGGCTACGGTATATTGTTGCACATATTTGCAATTTTTCATTCATAGAATTCAGATGCTTGGTACTTAGAAAGCTCTAACAGTCCACAAGGGTGAGTCCTGATACCTTGAACAAGAAGCTGTGAGCAATTAAATATCATTATCAAGGATTGATTAATAGGCCTATAAAATTAGGTGGTCTGGTGCATATTAATTTGTAAAAAAAAAAAAAAAAAAAAAGGGACCAACTAAAACAAATAATCCTTACTGTGCTAGAAAATATATATTTTACAATAAATCGTTTAAAAGAAATAAAGATATCTACTTTATAAAAATCTAGGTTTGTAAAAATCCTGGGTTTTACCCGGGTTTTATTATTAAAAAAAAATGCTTTTTTATGTAAAACCTGGACTTATTTATTTTTTTTTTCTAAATCGGGTTCTTTGTCAACCCTGTCAGATATACAGCCATAAGCAAAATTTCGCCGACATTCCTCTGCCAGCGTTTTGTCCATCCTTCCGTATTTCCTCCTCAAAGACAGAAAACATCCTTCCTGAGATACTCTTTTGGTGTGTGCTTCATGTTGTTATCACATAAAAATACCTCACGTAATACTTTTCACTGTCTCTTCCGGTAAAGAAGTGTCAATGAACTTTTGTTCATGACTACGTTCACCAGCATTTACCCTTTTGGCATTTCGAACTTCTCTCAGCCTGAGAAATTCGCCCAAAATTAAAATTAATCCGTTCACTTCGGTTATGTCTTTCCCCTCTTTAGTGCTGCTGCCGGGTGATTTTATTCAAAGCTCTTGTAGTGTAAATTTTAATGAACCTCTTCCGTTAGTGGTTCCTCTAAGGATTAATAAAATCGTCAGGTGGTAACACATGTAAAATGAAAACTCCGTCGTTGAACTGAAAGGCGTTAAAAATACCTCAAGGGACTCTGTTAAAGCGAATGGGTTAAGATAGATCACTGTCAGGTTTTTGCAACTCTTTTGCTACTGTCATTTCCCACAACTTAGCAAATGGTTTTAGCCTGAATATGTAACCTCAGTACGTCTTTACCCACAAAAGTGGTAAGACTCTCATCCTTGCCTCAGTAGGAACTTCAACATGGAATTTCACTAGAGAAACAAAGATATGAAAGAATGACGGATCTTTGTCAGCGATTATCTGTAATCTCATTACTATGGGACGGTCTATCTTTGGACACCTCATACTACATGCTACAACCACTTCAGGAGGTATATACTTGTAGGTCCTAGACAGTTTTCATTCACAGGCTCCTAAATTTATCGATGTACTGTACAGAGTTTCATATGTCATTGTTTCGAATCAGGTGTGAAAGTGAAATTAAATTTTTACATCTTGAAAGGATTAAATCTTGTCTACTATCTACGCTAAATTATAATCGCGGTTTGTCGTGGGCGTTACTTAGCACAGAGATCGACTATTTTAAAAGAACTGGACATTCAGTACTTTGTTGAAACCTTTGCTGCAAGCAAGAGTAGAAAAATGCATATGGTATGAAGCCACAGTGATAAAATTGTTAACTGAGAATTTTAATATTTTAGAGTTTGATAATTGCTGATTTTTGATGTTTTTGTTGTGAACATTTGCAAAGTTCCTGATTTATAAAGTTGTGGTTGCTTATTCCTTTGTGGATTTTAATAGATTTTCTGTTTAACTGAAAGATTTTCATGAAATGTTATTTAATCTCTTATCGGTAGCTGTAGGAAGTTGAACTAAATCACCAGGGAGTCGCAAGAATAGAAGACAAAAGACGTCGGTGTAATCGAGGTTTTAGGTAACATTTCCACAGACTCAGATAAATTTATGGGTAACACTATCAAGAAAATAAATCCGAAAAAAAAGTGAATTTAATTAATGTTCACTATCAAGAACAAAGTAAAAACTAAAATGGCACTCAGTAGAGAGCATACCTCCGCCAACGCCCTATCTAGCAAAGTTAAAGTGAAAAAAAAAAAAAAAAATCCTGGATCCGCACCTTTATCCAGATCAACACCAAAATTTAATGGAGTGTATTCTGGGCCAAGGCCCATTCTTCTGCCAAGTTTCGTGCAAATCCGTCCAGTAGTTTTTGTGTAATCTTGCTCACAAACCAACTAACCAACAAACAAACGGACAGGGGTGAAAACATAACCTCCTTGGCGGAGGTAATTACATAAGTGGTATATGTATCAGGGACCTTGGTTTGCCGTGGTGTATATGGTGTGTGCTTGTTATTTTGTATGGTGCGGTGTGAGAAGGTGGTATGGTGTGGTTTGGTGTGGTATGGTGTATTATTGTGTCGTGTGATGTATGGTGTGGCTTTGATAATGTAGCAAAAGTCCACGGAAGCGAAGCATCTAGATTCCAAAAATAGCAAGAGAGAGAGAGAGAGAGAGAGAGAGACGCTGCTAGAGCCGCCCCCGTATTTATAAATGGCGCTACCCTCCTGCCAGTTAATATTCGCTTACACGGTTTTCAGTCCAGCGAGTTAAAAATGAGCCACGACATGAACGCTGGATAGCTCAGCATGTCATTAAACTTACTAATGAATTATGTCACATTATTACCCCTATCATCGCATAAAAGACCGCGCCAATTACAGTTGAATCACAGTGCGGCCCATTGGCTGCCTAAGTGGGTGTGGGGGGCTCGTTAGGGTGATGAGTGTGATGAATATGAGGTTTGTCAGTGGTGGGTGTGTTTGAGTGTGTCCGGGTTAATTTGTTCATGGATATCTGTCTCAGTGATCTCTCTCTCTCTCTCTCTCTCTCTCTCTCTTACTCCCCTAGCAATCTTTATTTTTCCAAACTTTCGCAGTTCTGACCTCGACCTTTCTCTTTTCCTCTTTCCTTTTTCTTTCTCCTTTTTCCACCATGCCTCTCGAATTCGAATTCCTAACGCTCCCCTCCTCTCTCTCTCTCTCTCTCTCTCTCTCTCTCTCTCTCTCCAGTTCCAACCTTGACCTTTCTTACCGTTCTTTAGGGAATATGTTTTGCTTCTTCCGTTTCTTTCTCTTTTTGTTCTTAGTTTTTCTTTGTTATTTTCTTTCTTTTCCTTTATTGTTGGCGATGGCGTTCTCGTTCTGCTAGCCATCATTCCTTGCCACAGCCTCACGACTTTATTAATTTCTGCTCTGATTGGGCTGAAACTTACTGTACCTTTACGTAAGTCAACGTATATACCTCCGTTATACGAACTTTGCCTAGATTTTCATTCATTTGCAGCCTGTTCCTCATAACTTTGTGTTATAAAAGGATAGCATTATGACTACAGCCTTTCCATAGCAGTTACTCATGACTAGCACCATATTCTAGTGTTAATCTTTTGCTACAGCTCGACATTCAAGATGGAGAGATAACAGTTTTGAACCAAGTTACGAGTAGAGTTAAACGAGTATAGTGTTTCACGACGCCCTTCTCAGATATTCCATTTAGACACATTCCAGTCCGATGCCATATTTTTCGTTCTCTTGTTGCCAATTTCAGATGACTATACAGGTTAGGGCACATCTCCCCTACTGAACAATGTAATGAACGTTGCATCTGACCCATCTATTTTTAACAACCGTTCGAAAGCTGATGATAATCACCCGGATTTACCAAAACGGATCACGAAAAAAAAAAAAAAAAAAAAAAAAACATGACGGAACTGAAGGAAATACAAAAACTTTGGAGCCAAAACATCAAAATCGGCAGGCAGTGGGCCACCAAAAAGGGCTGCAATGAAAACATCGAGGAAAAAAAATGACTAAAGGAAACAAGAGGAGGACTGTACTAGTGTATATACCCTATATCTATATCTATATCTATCTATCTATCTATGTATCTATCCATCTATATAAAGATAGACTGACCGATCACAAAGAGAGAGAGAGAGAGAGTAGCCTTAAAAGTATGATCATAGGTCAGTCTTTTCCCTCGCCTCCTTACTCCAGACTCATAACTAAAGGTCTCAGTACAACAATTTTTTTCACTGCCATTGCAAAGAGTAATAGGTTTCTCTTCACTAATGTTGCAATATATGGTCCACTTAAAGAGCTCAGCTTCATGTCACGAGTTCAAAAATTAAGTTTGCAGCAACTTTTACTAAGATTTTGAATGTGGATGACTGCCTAAGGGGTGGGAGGCGAGTGAGAGGACACGTGGAGTGAGGGGAGATGTGGAATGAGACGAGAGCTGGAGTGAGGGAGAGGTGGATTTAGTGGAGAGCTGTAATTAATGGAGACTTGGAATTAATGGAGAGATGGAGTGAGGGAGAGGTGGAGTAATGAGAAAGGTGGAATGATGAGAGAGGAGGCATGGTTGGAGAGGTGGAGTGAGGAATGAGGAGGCATGACTGGAGATGTAGAGTGTGTGGAGAGGTGGAGTGAATGGTAAGGTAGAGTGAGTGGTGAGTTGGAATGATATGGAGGAGGAATGAAGAGAGAGGTGGTGGAGTGAGTGGAGAGGTAGAGTGAAGGGTGAGATGCTGTGAGGGGAGCGGTGGAGTGGAGGGAGGTGGAATGAAGATTAGGAGGGAGGTCGAGTGAGTGTGAGGGTACATAAGGAGTACATAGAAGTATGTAGGAAATACAGATAACAGCTTGTTGGCTCATGATGAGGTTATCTGTTAAAAAGAGAAGGCTAATTCTTCTAAGTTTTAACCAATGTGCAAGGGAAAAGGATAGAAAAGCAGAAGGCCCTCCCTCACCCACCATATCATCAGTTTAAACCGGCAGGAAAAAGAAAAAGACATCATGCTTGGTAGAAAGAAGGAGCATGGAAATTTTTATATGAGAAGCATAAGAGGAACAACTTAGCCCTAGGTAATATCTATTCTCAAGGTCTACAAAAGAAAGAACGCAATCGCCGAATATTCTAGTTAAGTAAATGTCTCATAGTCGTCAGCACACACTTCAACCTGGAAATAAACATTACTTACACAGTGACAGCCTGTAGGTTCAAAGTGTTCGTCTAGCCGATTTTTTTTTTTAACGTATCAATAGTTTTTGCACTAATTACTCTCGTGGGTCACCTATTCCATTGTTCCACTATGTTAATATTAAAGTAATTCTTACCTCTTTCAGTGTTGCATCTCATTTTTAGAGTTTCATTCAATTATTTCTAGTCACAGTATCATTTTGTACTATAAAACATATTCTCATATTTAGTATCGTCAGATTTAAGAATTTCAAAAACTTGTATTAGATCTCTTATAAAGGGTTACTTATTTGGAGAAAGCACTTTTAGTTTCTTCAGTCGCTCTTCGTAGGGTAAGTTTTGCAACGATGGGATTATTTTTGTGACTCTGGGCTGCACTGTCTTGAGTCTGTCTTCATCCAAAGTTTTAGGGACCATTGCTGCACACTGTATTCTCGATGTGGTCTAACTGTTGACGAATAAAACTTAAATATTACATAGGGCGTTTTATAATCAAACTTCCTTGCGATGCAGCTGAACATTTTGCTTGCCTTGTTACTGGCACCAAGACACTGTTTCGAAGGTATTACTGATAATTACTTCTAAATTCTTCTTCCTTTACTTCCGTCAGCAGGGTACTTAATGTGCAATATTCTTAATGTTTTTGTCTCCAAAATGCATTGCCTTATATTTTTGTTCTTTCAAGTAATTTTCATCTTCCATTTCTCACTCTAATGCATTAGCTAATCCAGGTCGTCTTGTATAGATTCACAGTCTGCTATCGTAATTACTTTGCCTTCAACCTTCGTGTCACTTGCATATTTTCATAATATCCATATGAGTCCATTTTAAAGATCAGTGATATAAATAACGAACGAACTGGTCCTAGAACTGATCCTTGAGTAGCTCCACTTATCACTTTAAGCTAGTCTGATGATAAGTTTATCCTTATTAACCCTTAAACTTATGCCTATCTATTTAATTATTCCTTCTGTTTCCTTCTGCCTTAGTGTCATGTAGCCATTTTATGCCCTGGTGCAAATTCTTCATTTTTCCATCCGTCCTTCATTTTGTTCTTATTGCCTTCAGACGACTGAAAAATTCATCTTCAGATGGACGCCTTCCAGTTAAGGGGCTAATGGAGGCTATAGCTAATCCCTCCACTCCGGAAAATAGTCTACAAAACCATGTATACATAGAATGAATTCAAAGGAAAAGTATAGCATCGGAGTGAAAAGGTTGAATCGTCTGACGATGGCATGGTCATACAGAAAGTATCACCCCTCTCAAGTTTACTGCATTACAGTATTCGCCGTAATCTGCATGGGGGAAAAACAAGGATAACGTCAATTTTTATAATATGTTTTAACTGTAACCATCATCAGAGAGAGAGAGAGAGAGAGAGAGAGAGAGAGAATTCTATACCAAATCTGTCAACAAAGTGTTCAAATGCCAATCATCATCATCATCTTCCTCATAATCAGTGTGCAGTACATAGGAATGATAAGCCACAGAAGCATGACCAATTTAGAACACAAAAAATGAGTACAACACACAAGCTGGACGTAGAAAATATACCACATCTCCATTCAGTGACTATTGGCGCATTCCCAGAATTTTGTTCAGTGCTGAATATATTTTTTGGCACCATTATAAAAAAAGAACGTTTACAGCAAAAGCTACCCTGACCTGATAACAAGGGTTCCGTAAACAAGAAAGAACAATCCTTCCCCCCCTCCCTGTTTTTTCGGTATACATGCGAATGTTTGCAAGCTCTGATGCAAGCACTATTTATTCATAAATCATGCATGAGCACCGAGTCATGAATATATGCAGGGTGTGAAGGGGAGAGGGAGTGAGATGAGATAGGGGAAGGGAGGGGATGAAAAGGATGGAAGGAGTGGGAGAGATGACAGTGGTAAGGGAAAGAAGGCGGTGGATATGATGATGCAGAAAATGAAGAGAGAAGAAAATGGTGTTTCACAGGAGAGATGTGAAGGAAAACATGATTATGTTGATGATGTTAAGGAGCAGGACAAGGACGAGGAGGAGGAGGAAATTATTAGAAAATGGTGAGGGGGAATGGAGAAGCATGAAGAGGAAAGACAGATGAAGAAAGATGATGACAAGGGAGAGAAAGATGGAAGCGGAAACAGAAATCGTGATATAGAAAAATAAATGAGGGTAAGGGGTATAGAAGGTGAAGAGGGGAGCAAAGTTGGTATTAACGGAGTGAGAAATGAGACGTGAACGGGAAATGATATTGGGGTAAGTGACGATGAGAAAAATGATGGTACAAAAGATAGTAGGATAAATGCAGAGGAATATGGAGGACGTAGGCTACTAGAAAACGAGAGAAGGTAGAAGACGAAGGAAAAACGATATCGATGATGATTTCGAGGTTAAAAACATTAAGATAATGAGTGAGATGGCAAAAGATGAATATGGTAAAAGTGAAAGGTAAAATGATGGCGCTCAGGGAATACAAATGAGTGGAAAGGAATGCAGACACCAATGGTCTCTCGATGGATTATCACAAGGTAGGTTAAACCTACGGTATTTGTTCTATGAGTCAAAGGCAAGGTTAGCAAAGCAGGAAGGCTTCCCTCAACCACTAGTCCCTTAAACCTAGGCTGGCAGGAGTAAGCGAGAGGCATTAGCAAACTTACATCTGTCATCTCGAAAAAATCTTCCGCAGGAGTATCCTCTAGTTTTTAACATATTCAGTTCAATCCTACATCATCTCTAAACATAATGGGGATTTCATTCTCTCGGGATTTATCTTGGGAAGATCATATTACCTCTCTTATAAAACCTACTTCCAAGAGATTAGGTGTGCTTAGCCGACTCCGTGCTTTTTTTCTTTTTTTCTTCTTTTACCCCTCTACAGTTGTTGGCTTTATACACGGGTTTTATTCGTCCTTGTGTAGAGTACAACTCTCATGTGTGGGGAGACTCCCGACATACTTCTCTGCTCAACATGGTGGAGGCAAAGGCTTCTCACCTCATTAACTTTCCTCCTCTTACTGGCTCCCTTCAACCTCTGTCTCTTCACCGCACTGTTGCATCTTTATTTCTTTTCTGTCGTTACTTACTGAACTGTCTGCTTGTATCCCTCCACCGTTGCAGTGGGCGCATAGCACCCGCCTAGCAACCAACTTTCATCCCTTTTCTGTCCAATTCTCCGTAACTCACAGTCCTTCTTGAATGCAACAGGTCACCTCTGGAACTGTCTCCCTCTGTCTGTATTTGCTACTGCTTATGATCTTCAGATTTTCAAACGCAGTGTGTCCAGGCATTTCGAAATGAACAGATCTTGAATTTGGCTCCCTGTTATTATTGCCCTCCTTTACGAGGCGGAGTGATAATGTTTTTGCCAGCCTCTCTGCGTGTGTGTGTGTGTGTGTGTGTGTGTGTGTGTGTGTGTGTGTGTGTGTGTTCCCATTATATCTCATGAACGGCTTCGGCTATCAATTTGAAGCCTTCAGGGTATCAAAATATGGCCATAAGCTTGGCCGAGTTCGAAAATGAGCACGCGGGGTCAAGGTCAAGGTCACGCAAATGGCTGCCAAAGGTCAAGTAGTTTTTATCGCTCATCTTTAGCACCATTATTTCTCATGAACTGTTTGAGCTATCAAAGTGAAACCTTCAGGGTCTCAAGATATGACCAAAATCTTGCCCTTGGCCAACAGCATATTCTGGCGGGCGATTAACATTCGGTTCCCGAATGATTTCTTTCATCTTGTTTTTGTTTTTTCTTGGAGGGAGCTATCATGTGGGCTTCTGGCCTTTGGTTCCATCTTTCATGCATTAAAAAAAAAAAAAATCACATTATACTACTAATGTTTCATTGCAAAGGAGGGACGGAAATTATGTGCTGCATTATCCCAACCTGTAAAGGACAACACATCAATTCAGCATTAGGGGCATACTGATATTTTGCGACTGTCTACCTTGTTTTGTATTTTAGATGCCATTTTTAAATGGTACTACTGTATCAGATTTTAGAATCATATTAGCCAACTTGTTCTATAAATGATTTACATTCTCACAAATTAATGGAAATGTGAGTCAAGTAATTTATACCATTTCGTCTAATATACATAGACCGATCTACAGTAAAGCATTTCTCGACTGCCCTATCATATTTTCCACAAAGTGTGGTGTATACTTGTAATCCTCTCATATTCTGTGCTTGGTTAAACCGATTCAACTATATACTGTACAGTATATATATATATATATATATATATATATATATATATATATATATATATATATATATATATATAGTAAAAGGGAGACGAAAACCAGAATCAGTGCTTTAAATGTGGACATCCTAGGGTTGTATGTGAAGATGCAGTGAAGTTTCCTGAAAGTTAATGTACAGTATAGGTTTAACCCTGTGCACAAAGATGGGGATTCTCCAGATTTGGGAAGTAGTAATTCAAAACTTCTGGAGAGTGCATTGTTTAAGGTACAACATGTATCGGAAGTTTGATTGTAGATTTTTCCCATCAGTGTTGCAGGACTGCTCAGGTGCACGATAAATTTGCCAAGGCATCTAGTTCCTACAGGATTCATTTCTAAGATGGAGGTGATTACTGTCACTCTTATCTATAGATAAAATATGGAGAAAATGGATAATGAGTGATTGGTGAAAAAGATAACTAGATCTGATGTGAGAGGTGTAAGGCTGAGAGGAAGACCACGAATGGGATGGATGGACAGTGTGAAGAGAGCGTTGGATGCGAGAGGGATGTCTGTTGAGCAGGGAAGAGTGGCTGTGCGTAACGGAAGTCAAGGGAGAGAAAATGTGAATGAGTAAATGATGACGCAGCCCTGAGGGGATATTCTCCCGCGTTTTGTCTGATCAGCTGATCAGGTCAGGTGCGGGTAAGGGGATGGGCCCATTGTGACGTGGCATGGGTAAACAAGCTCTGCTGTCGGGCCCTGCTGCGCATGTCGCTGATTGCACTGCGCAATTATCCCTCGTGTGGTGTGGTGCGGTGAGGATCTGTCCCTTCTCACCTTTGGGGCTAAGATGCGAATGAATGTGTTTGAGTGGATGAGTAAATTGGGAATGTGTCGTCCTGTCTCGGCTACCTCCCTTTCCTTGGGGGAAGCAGCATAGGTATATAGAGATACAGATAGAAAATATGATATCCGTATTTAGTGAAGTCAGAAACATACAAGTAATATATACCATAAGTTAAAGGAAGACTGATGGAACCAAGAACCCAGTCCCAACCTGCCTCTCCTTGTTACAAAACACCCAGAAGCAAAAGAGACAGGAATGGCACTTGGCACGAAGGGAGCTCATGCTGTAAAATTTTATACGAACGTCAAAAAAAAAGAAAAAAGGATCATATATCTTGTTATGTCAGTATTCCAGATAATGCAAATTTTGTGTATTTATTTTGTTTCTAAACATGTGCTGCGTAGAAAATTGTCGTACAGATGTGAAAGATCATCATCATCATCATCATCACCTTCATCATCATCATCATTATCTGGTTTACTACTGTATCGTCTATAAATGTCAAGCTGTATAGGAACTATCGTCCACATGTGGAAAACAGTGGCCAACACTGTCACTGGGACTGCTTATTTCTTAAAAAAAAAAAAGAAAAAAAAAAAGTCTATCTGTAAAGTATATCAAAGGTGTACAGATGTGAACACCATCATCATCAACATCATTATCATCATCACCATCATCCGGGATAGGAAGGATCCAGAAGCAAGAAATGACAAATTACTAAAACTGGAGGGTTATAGTTCCCAGTAAAGAGATGTGAAAATCGTCCACCACCATCATTACTCGAAACCTCTTTCCTACTTATATATAGCGTGAAAGGTACCCGAAATCTTCTTCTTCCTCCTCCTCCTCCTCATCATCATCATCATCATCATCATTACCCTTTTCCACCTTGTGATGCGGGTGAGAAAACAGAAACAGGGAACAAAAACAGCAAAGCACATGAGCTGTAGAAATACTAATGCCTTCTACGATAACGGCTTTTATTCATTAATTTTTATACCTTCAGACGATTTCGTTTAACTTAGGAAAGATATCTCATTAAGTGGATTAATGAAGGCTCTGTCTAACCACTTCTGTTAGAAAAGTCTCTCCTAAGCTGAATAAAATACACAAGTTATGCTTCTTCCTTTCAACATTCCTTTGCCCATTGTCTTCCCTCTCTCATTCCATCCTTCCCGTGTTCCATCCTTCGAACCTCCATTCATTCTCTCCTTCCTTCTCTACTTCCTTCCCTCTTTCCTTCTTCGCTCACACTCCCACTTTTCCTCCCCAGCCCGCTCTCTCTCTCTCTCTCCTTCCCTCGTCTTCTTTCCTTCCTCTGACTCCTCGCGATATTTTGTCAGTATTTTTGGGATCTTCTGAAGATTTCGCTTTGGAATGGCCCCTCCATCCTCCTCTTTAAACTCTTTCGCCTCGATCACTTCTTCCTTTTTATTGAGACCAAGGCCGGGTAGTGTTATTTAGCCTAAGGGTTACTTCTCGTAGTGAAGGGATCAGTAAGTAATCATTAACCTTCTCTTTATAGTGACATCTTACTATTTTCTGTTTATTTATTCATATAGCTTAGTCAGATGATCATATTTATTTTACAAGAGACTTTCGAGGTGAAATTAATGAACAGTGTGTAACAATTTTTTCATTGAGATTATTTATTAATCTATTTATTTACTTTTTTACTTATGTTCAGACACTGATCCGTGTATTTATAAATACATCTAAATACAGGAGAGAGGAAGAGATGTGGTTATAGCAATGCAGAGGCAAGAAATATGGGTGGGTTAGAAAAGAGGCTGGGGCATGGAAGAGAACAGGGGAGTATGGCAGAATGAGGGAGAGATAGACAAAGAAAAGTGGCAAAAGTTAGAGAACACAGAAGTTACAGACTGTGCAAGATAAAAGTGACAGCAATAAAAATAAGAAACACAGAAGGCAGAGACAAGATAAACAACCGTACTGACGTTGACTTATGTTCTCTATAACCTGTTTGTTAATAACTTGCATGGATTTTACCTCTTGATGCTCATTGTACAAGGTAAAGTATTCTCTAGTATATTCTTGCTAACATCCAGACGATATTCGTTAAGATTAGAATAAAACTTTTGGAAATAAACCTTTGGGATTAGAGTTAAATAAAGCCTTCCTCTTCCCTTTCACTGATGGAGTTTCCTTTAAAATTTAATAAAATCGTCTTGAGGTCGCGAGAATGAAATTAAAAATGCACCATTGGACTGAGGTGATAATGTTCTCTTCTACAATTATTTCATATTAATCATGATAATAGTTTGCGAAAGTATCATGCAAGAGAATAAAAACTTGGCGCATATAGGAAGAAAGTTAAAGGACAGGGCATCAAGGTACTCCGAGAGAGAGAGAGAGAGAGAGAGAGAGAGAGAGAGAGAGAGAGAGAGAGAGATCGTAAAGGCAAGAGGTCGCGAGGAAGAGGACAGGAAAAAGGAAAGAGGAGAGGCGAGGAGAGTACGTTCTTGGGAAGAGTGCGTGCGAGGTAAAGGGACACAGGAAGAAGAAGTTGTGGGGGGAAGAGGAGTGGGAGGGATTAGGAGAAGGGATTGAGGTCATGAGGAAAAACAGGAGGGAAATTGTCATGAGAGTGAAGTGAGGGGACGAGGAAGGGAGAGGAAAATAGCCGTGAGGAGGGAAAGCCAAGTGGATGAAAGGGTCGTGAGAGGAAGGTTTCAAGACTGGATAGACTCGGAAAAGTAGAGGGCGTTAGGATTTAGATTCATTGACAAAATTACGACCAATTCCCTGTCGTACCAATGCTGATCGTTTTTATTTGTGTCCAACTCTGGGCATAGTCTTGATAGCTCATCTCCTTAGGTCCAGTAGTCCCCCTATGTGCCACACACACTTTCAAACGTCACCACTTTGTCACTAAAGCTCACCGCCCATAATGAATACAAGTATGGGCCGTCTCATTCAGGACTAGTGGACTGGTATTAATGCCCATGAGTTTGTG
Organism: Coenobita brevimanus; assembly: GCF_032717465.1. Taxonomy (NCBI): domain Eukaryota; kingdom Metazoa; phylum Arthropoda; class Malacostraca; order Decapoda; family Coenobitidae; genus Coenobita; species Coenobita brevimanus. The sequence continues at coordinate 20,759,799 of NC_137030.1, read as the reverse complement.
GAGTGTCGGAGGGTCTTGTGAAAAAGAGTAAAATATGTTTTAACAAAGTTCATTTCATTAGACTGTGCCTCAGTCTGGGTTCGAACTCATGTCGTTTCAGACAGCACACGACCTCTCTAACCACTTGGCCAGCAACTCCCTCAATCATGGAAAGAAGAGTATAGAAAGTTCACATATCTCACTTCCTGCATCTGGATCTTAGTTACGGGTGGCGCTTGATCGTGAGATTACTTGTATATCTAGTGTCAGGAAACAGGATAAGCTGAGAAGAAGAGACGACTGGGATGGAAGAGAGATGTTGAGTGATGGTGGCAAAAGAAGATGGCAACATAATGATGAAGAAACGAAAAAAATTCAAATTGAAAGTTTTTTTTTTTTTATGAAAGAACATACTAAAAGAAGACAATAAGTGCAAAAACAGTATCGTCTCCATCACAGTATGGGGCCCATAAAAAGGACAGAAACGAAAAGTGTCAAGTGAAGTAGCCAAAAGCGAAAAAAATAATAACCCAAAGAAAATGACAAGCAAGAAATGACAAAGAGAAAATATAACCAGAAAATGAGACTGCGAGAGCGAGGGATACGATGAGAGTAGGTCGGTCGGAATGTGTGAGTGGGAGGTGAACGTGACAGCGGGATGGAGACGTGATGGTGAGTGTGAAACGCAAGAAAAGGAGGAATACTAAGAGCAGGGAGACGACGCTAGAGAAGGAGGATCAGATGTGAATACAGGAGAGGAATATGAGAGCAGGAAGACGTCGTAAGAACATGAGGAGTATGTAACAGAGGAGCTAGAACTTAAACTTCTCAGAGCTGAGACACATTTCTAGAATTTTATTTGTTGTAAGAATGGAAAGAAAATGTCAGAGAGGAAAACAAGCATAACTCTTTCAGGGCTAAGGCACACTTCAAAAAATACTTTCTTGCTTAGATGGTGCATATTTATTTAGCTGAGAGAAATTACTTCCACTGAAAGAGTTAGGGCGCATTCTGAATAATCTTTTTTCTGTGATTAATTACACTTATTAGTTGAGCTTAATCAGATGAAATAGCTTTTACTGTAATTTTGCTAACTCCAAGCGATTTTGTTAAGTGAATAAGTATTTGGTTCACACATATAAACGGGGGAGTTAGTCTCAGTTAACCCCCTCAGTGCGAGTAGTCCTTCCTGATTTAAATATATTTATCTCGAGGTAGGAAGATTAAAAAAAAAAAAAAAAAAAAGCCAACGTATCGAAGGGATTATAACTAGAGAATACCCTATCTGCTAAAGGTTAAGTGGTGGAAATGAAACGAGTGCGAGAACAGGCATGAAAGCAGAGACAGGACTTGAGAACAAAAGTGATAAATTAATAAGGAAGAGGAAGTACGAACGCAAGAAGGACAGAAGACCTGGAGGAGGAAACATACGGAATAGAGGATAAACGGAGGGGAAAATCGAGAGAGAACTTGAAAACAAAAAAGGGAAATAAAATATAATAAGAAAAGGACTCACTAACGTAAGACGGACAGAAGAGCCGGAGGAAGAAACCCAAGGAGCAGAGGAGAGGGTGCGGGAGGAGGTCGAGTCTAATGGAGGGCCTCGCGTAGTCTTAGAGCCCCAAGGTTAAAAAGCAGATTTCCATAATTATCTCTCCGGGATCTGTGCGAGGCGACCCACCCTCCTGCCATCAGCAACATCATCTACCCACCTCCCTTTCCCCCACCCTTATCCCCTCCACCCTCCCCCACCCCACCTCTTACCCCCTCCTCATCGTCTCTTTTGCTTCTGATCCTCGTTTTTGTTTCTTAGATCCAGCACTTTTCTCTTAGGTTTTGCTCAGTACTTGTCTGCTTCTCGCTTGGTTAAAGATCCTCCTCCTCCTCCTCATCGTCGTCGTCATGATCTTTATCATAATTCTTGTCGTTACCATATGAGGGAGGGGGGGTGAGCTGGGGGGAGGGGAGTCAAATGGTGGGTGACAGAGTGACTTGGAGGCGTTTTGTCTGCGGCCACCCTTTGCGGGATTAGGGCGTCGGGCTATAGATAGATAGATAGACCATTATCAACACGATCATCATCATCATCATCATCATCATCATCATCATCATCACCATCATCTAACGACGGCATCCATTCCCGTAACCCATAATCACCGGCTCGCATCCACTGCAGTGGTCGTGATGCACATCGGCGCCCAACTTTGGGGTGTCTGCTTCACCCTTAATGACCTGAAACTTAATGCGCAAATTTAGTGCCGGAGACGCTCTTGAGATGATCTGCGTGCTCAGATATTCACAGCTCCGCCTTATCACACACACTGATTAAACCACTGAATCCGAGGACGTTTTTCATGTTTTCTTTTGCTCCCTCCTGATGATTTTATTCAGTTAAGGAGAGGCTTTTAAAACTGTTGTTTTTTTTTATATAAAGTCTTTATTAAATCCTTTCACCCCACGACTGCTTCCTTAAGTACAACAAAATCGTCAGACAGTAGCAGGAATAAGCCAAAAACTGCGTCATCCTGATTCATGAGGTTAACTGGAAGTCAATGATCATGATCCAGTCATAGCGATCTGCATTTTTTCTCTTTTTTTTTTTTGTGGGTGGGGGGAGGGGGGGTCCCTATTTTACAGTACAATAACGTAGGATAATGTTTTTCGTGACAATGAATGGTTAATCAAGAAATCCCCCACTGGAGGTCGGATGGATTCAGCTGTGGGCTTATGTGAACTGGAAGCTTTACCAGGTTAATCACTTCCTAACAGATGATAGATACATTAAATTATGTCCAAAGAATGTCAACGATGTGTAGTAAGACGCAGTAATTTGATAACCTCGGTTTGGTATTTGACAGTGTGCCTGTGGCTGAATTCCCTGTCAAGGAGTGATGACAATGTGGTTAGTTACTTAGCTTGTAGCCACACATCAGTCTTATGGTAGTACCTTCCAGGACAGCTTATTTGAGTAACTGATTGATTACATGAAAAAGATCATGGCTGCGTAACAACGAAGGTCATTGCCGTTGTTCAACAAAAGTAAAGGCAGAACATGGATTAAATGTACATTGTACATAGTCTATCTATCTATCTATTGCCAGACGCCTCAATCCCGTTTGGGGTGGCCACAAACAAATCGCCTCCAAGTCGCCCTGTCCCCCGCCATTTCACTGCCCTGCTCCCAACTCACACCCCCCTCTCTCATATACCTCTCCACCCCATCCCTCCATCTCATCCTCGGCCTCCCCCTCCCTCTTCCCCCCTCCACCTCACTCACATACACTCTCTTCGTCAGTCTTTCACCCTCCATCCTCTCCACATGGCCAAACCACCTCAGTGTGTTCCTCATAACGCTTCCTATCACATCCACATCCACACCACAACGCTCCTTTATATCCTCATTCGTCAGCCTGTCTCTCCACGTGACTCCACAGGCTCCTCTTAAATAACTCATTTCCACTGCTCTCACTCTGACTTGTGTCCTTCCAACAATGTCCAAGCTTCAGTTCCGTACGTTAGAGTTGGTATCACAATACTGTCATGTAGTAACTTTTTCACTTCCATGCTCACTTCCCTGTTTCTTATCACTGCTTTCAAGGAACCAGCAACCTTTCTTCCCTGCTGTACCCTTTCAAGCACTTCACCCTCCAAACCTCCATCCTTACTCATCACACTACCCAAATACTTAAACGTACTCACATTTTCCAATTCCTCACCATCCAACCTCGCTGTACATTCACTAACTTCACCTCTCTCAAAGACCATCACTTTACTCTTCCCTACATTCACCGTTAGGTTCCGTTTCTTACACACTCTCTCAAACTCATCCACCAAGCCTTGCAGCTCCCCTTCGTCTTCACTCAACAACACAGTATCATCTGCAAACAACAGTACAGGGAGTTTCCAAACTCCCTATAAAGCTGTGGTTGATGATAGTGATGATGTGCGTTACGGTTGGCTGTTATTTCATTTATAGAAGGAGTTTAAATCGATATTTAATTCTCGTAAATGATGTACTGTAGATTTCATTGGAATAGTTGCACCTATGTTCGATTGTTTGGTATATGACCTTAATTTCTTTTTGTAATCATTGTTGTGTTCTTGCTTGGTTTCTTGAGGTACGTTCACCTGTTCGGTTGTATCCGAGGCTGAATAATTATGTGATAATTCCCTTGAAACTCGTTTTAAATGGTCAATATGAACTTGTTTTTCCTCGCCACTTGAAAGTGACTTAATTAAAACTTTGTTTGCCTTTATGTTAATTACTCTGTATGGGCCCTCAAATTTAGGGGATAATTTATTGTCTCTCGTATGAATGACTCCGTAAACAATGTCTCCTAAGCTGATAGGTGAATCTTTTGCCTTCTTGTTAAATGCCTCCGTCATTTCTTCCTTGGACATCGTTAATTGTTTTTGCACTCTTTTGTGAATGTCCTGGAATTCACGTAAACGGAGTTTAGAGTAATCATCGTAATTGTATATAGGCATGCTGTCACCTTCTAGGAGCTCATATGGTAATTTTTTATCTGTGCCATATATAATGAAATGTGGTGTGTCACCAATGGATTTATTTATAGACCCATTAATGGAGGCCTCTACTCTGGGAATCCAATCATCCCAGCTTGCATAATTTTCACTGAGAATGTGTCGTAGCACATCTAATACCTTTTATTTTGTCTCTCTACCAACCCATTCGATGCTGGGTGATAGGCCAAAACGTTAACCTTTTTGATGTTGTATTGTTTACATATTTCTTGTAAGATCTCAGAATTAAATTCTCCTCCATTATCACTTATTAATACCTTTGGGGTAGTAAAGCGACATATTACATTATCTGTTATTGCCTTTGCTACTGTCTCTGCTGTCTTATCTTTAATTGGAGCTAAAATGACATAACGGGAAAAATGATCCGTTGCTACGAATAAGTATAGGTTATTATTGTATGATAATGGCATCTTGAGTAAATCAACAGCGACAACGTCCCATGGTTGATGTGGTACAGGGTAATTACCCATCGGTGCAGGTGTGATTGGGTATCCTTTGTGTTCTGCACATGATTCGCATCTGTCTATATGATTGTTTATATCTCTTCGTAATGAAGGCCAGTAATATAATAGCTGGGCTTGCTTGAATGTCTTATCCTTTCCAGGGTGTCCTGCATGTGGGCTGTCGTGTATCATTCGTAATACTTGGGGTATCATGTCATTAGGTACTACCAACTGGTTAGTATTTCTTTGGCGTTTTGGTTGTTTAGAGTTAATTTTGTATAATGTATTATTGACCATTGTGAATTGTTCAAGTGGGACATGCAGTTTGGGTAATTGTATGTCATCTCCACTTTCTAACTTGTATATTACTTTTGACCATACTGGGTCAAGTCTTTGTGCCTTTGCGATATCCTCGTGGTTTGGGATATTTCCTTTGAGATCTAACGCCGCAACCTGAATTGTGTTCGGGTTCCTAGATAATGCGTCAGCTACTATATTCATTTTACCTTGTATATAATGTATTTGGACACTGTAGTTTTCAACTGTACATTTCCATCTTGCTCTCCTCCCAGAAAGGAGTTTTTCTTTAAACATACCCACCAGTGGTTAATGGTCGGTGAATAAGTGGACTTCGTAACCATATACCAAATCTCGAAACTTTTGTAATGCAAAAATCACTGCAAGTGCCTCTAAGTCTGTAGTGCTATAATTTTTCTCCGCACCTCTTGTTTGTCTGCTGGCAAATGCAATTGGTTGATTCTTTCCTCTTTTATCTTCCTGCATCAGTACAGCCCCTAATCCTTTAACTGATGCGTCTGTACAAATAAGAAATGATTTCGTGTAATTCGGATATGCTAAACAAGGTGCATTCGTTAGTTTAATTTTTAGATTGTTAAATGCCCTTTTTGTTCTTCTTCCCATTGGAATACAGCATCTTTTTTGAGTAGTTGGAATAGAGGGAAAGCTATATGAGAGAACTGTGGTACGAAGGACCTATAGTACCCAGCCAGACCTAAAAATTGTCTAACTTCGTCAGTCGTAGTGGGTTCAGGAAAATCTCTCACTGCCTGTATTTTGTCATCAGTGGTGTGAATACCATCAGAACTTAATTTGTGGCCTAAGAAATTTATTTCCTTAAAGCAAAATTTGCATTTAGAAAGTTTAATTTTTAATCCAGCATCACTAAGCTTTTGTAAGAGTAAGTCTAATTTCCTGAGATGATCCTTAATATTCTTCGTTGCGATAATAATATCGTCAAGATAAACAAATATGCCTTGTCCTAAAATTCCGGACAATACGTAATTCATAAGACGCTGGAACGTACCTGGGGCTGTCCTCAGTCCCATTGGCATTCTTGTATATTGATAATGGCCTCTGTTTGTTGAAAAGGCAGTGTATTTACGTGACTCCTGAGATACCGGAATCTGATAGTATCCGTTTAGGAGATCGATGGTCGAGAATATATTATTCTCAGGACCAATATTCTGTAGAACATCACTTAGCAATGGCATGGGAAATCTGTCTGGGATTGTGTGATTATTTAGTTTACGGTAATCTACTACCGCACGCATTTCTCCATTTCTCTTGGGCACAAAGAAAAGGGGAGCGTTCCACGGAGAAACTGAAGGCTCAATAATTCCAAGCTTTAACATTTCATCGACATACTGATTTGCAAGTGTACGTTGGGAGTGTGGTATGCGATAAGCTGGTACGAAAATTGGTGGTGTTTCTGGGTGCACATTAATCATGTGATTAATCAAGTTAGTACACCCTAATTGTTCTCCGGGCAATGCTACGGTGTCCCTGTGTGTTTCCAGCAGGGTTAACAAATCATTTTCTTGGTCAAATTCACCTGAGTGAATTAAATTCTCTTTTATTCTTTCTCTATCCGTAGATTTTATCTCACTTGTTACTCCACCAATATTTATTTCCTTCACAGGGGCGAAACATTTTTCAATATTAACTATGCAAGTTCCCTTCTTCAACTGAACTTCCCCATTCATGTGATTAATAATGAATATCTGAGTTAGCCCTTCGTCGTTCGTATGACATAATGCGTTTTCTACTGACAATCCCTTTACTTTACATAATTCTTCTAAGACAAGAACAGTACTATTCCGTAATTTGCTCTTTATGGTAACCTTCATGTATGAATTAGGTGGTATAACCAAATCATTAGTGAGATGGGCTGGAAAAATTGATAAATCAGTACTGTTATCTGGGTCACTAATTCTAGAGGATGGGGTTGCTGGTGTAAGTGGATCTATACACTCATCTGTTTGTGTATGTTTGTTAAAGCCTTTAATATTACCAATTCTTTTTGGCTCTCTTCTACCAATCGGTGAGGGCTCTGAAAGTATTTCCTCTATGAATTCATTATCAAAGTCTATTCCATTCATTTGTGGGAGTATAGTTATGTTCTCAGTTCTCATGGATCTTAAGCCCAGTAACATATGAGCTTTAATTGCTAAGTTTTCAACGATATAGAACAATGCAGAGAATGGTCTTGTAGTTTCTGTGAAACTGAGATTTAATCTTATCATACCTTTTACTGTAATCTCTTGACCATCTACTGTGTATAATTCTAAATCAGCTTCATCCAGAAAAGTTACTTTCTTTTTATTTTTAAGAATTCAGTTTAGTTCTTCATGTGTTATTAAGTTCACTGGAGAGCCTGTATCTAAAAATAAGGAAACGTTTTGATCCTCACATACAGCTGGTATCAAGATACACTCATTTCCCAACATGCCTCCTATGTGAAGTTTAACCTTGTTCTTCTTTACGTTTGTTCGTTTTTTGTCATGACTTGGTCTTCCCCCGATTTGAACATAGACACAATTTTTTCTACTGTTTTGCAATCACTGGTCCAGTGCCCTTGGTATCTATGATGCCTACAGTAAGGACCAAATCCTTGTGTCTTTTGATTATCCTCTTTTGCCTTGATAAAGCATTCATACCTTGTGTGTCCTGGTTTTGCACAGTAATGACACAGAATGGACCTATCCCTTGACTGTGACCTACGAGGTGATTTCCCATAAAAAGTGTTGTTTATGGCGCGAGACCTGCTCGGGCTGCGCGAAAACTTATGAAACTGCCTGTAGGAAGGCGTGTGGGAACGAGGTCTAGGCGTCTTTGTTTGTTTGGGCTGCCTCATTTCTGGTCGCGATCGATTTTGTTCTCTGTTTGGGGTCGGTGTTGATGTTTTCACAGCTGATACTGTCTCAGGTACCCTGATTCTACCAGAATGTGCATGTGTGTCGACCACACCTGCTTTACTGCACTGCATCTCTACCTCGTTCATTAAGTCTAGTAAGCACATTCCCGGGGTGTACGCGATTGTTTTGGCGATCTTAAGGGTTCTATCAGGTAATTTACACAAGGCAGCTACATAACCAATGATGTCCACGACGAGGTCTGGGGACATCTTTCCATCATCTGTTATCCACTTAGAATTCTCCAGAGTAGCTAATAGGGTTCTCTTGATTGTGGAGACATCAGCAGTTATTTCACTGAGCACATGGTTTGTAGTGTGCTCCCTTACAAGATCTACAATTTTATGTAATTCTGGAATTATACCTGGCAAGAAGTTCATACCTCCAGAAAATTTCTTCAGAAATTCAGTTTTAAATTCATCATATGTCCTAGCACGATGTAGCTTATCGGAGCGCAATAAATTGCTTGCTGGACATCTTTCCTGGCTTATGCAAGATGAAAAAATAGCAATTTTCTCTTGTTCATCTAGTATGTGGCGCTTGATGAACATTTGTTCGCACTGACTGATTAATGAAATGACATCAATGCGATCCTTGTCTGTGCCAGAGAATTTTGGGGCAGTCTTATCCTCGTGATACACAAAAACGTGAGGTGTGGTTTTTAGATCAGCAGTATTTGTTTCTTGATTCATATTTAATGATTGCCCTGTTAATTCAACTTGTACGAGTTTATCGTTATGTGAGGGAATGGTAGAATATGTATGACCGGACCGGTGAACCCTGTTAAGTATATTGGCATACGTATTCAAGGCAGCTGCAAAGTCGATACTCTCTACGTCTGAAGGGGTTTCCCACTCATCATCCGAAACTCCCGTATTTGTTTCCTTATCTATAACATGTGGTGTGGGTTGTACAATGGGTGGGCTGTCTCTTAATTGTGAGTCTGATGTTGTGGCAATTTGTGTGTCATCTGGTATTAACGTGGGTGGTGGCGAAAATATTCCTGTCATTAAGATATGATGTTATGAAATACGCCTCTTGTTTATTTATGTCCTAGCAAACTAGATGATTAAATAAGTTGAATATAGCTAATTTTAGCACTGAGAAGAAATGAGCAAGTATAATTTTACCCACTTGATACAGATCGTAGAGGTGTGTCGATACAAAAGTCGATCTCGGAAGAAAATACAGGTTTGATTGAAGATCTCTTGATAATTCTAGTGGTGTGTTGATGGACGATATTACTCAGGAAATTCCATGGCCTGGTATTTGTAGTGGTTAACGGCTGTTCCAGGCAAACCTCAGCATAGAACGTCGAATTTCCAACTTAACTGTGAAAATAAGTGAATATGAGTAGGAGCTATGTGAATAATGAGTAATGAGTAGTGGGTGAGAAGTGCCTGGTGTCAGTCACACGTTGCTTGGCATGGCAGACTCACGTTGTGATGTCATCTCAGCACATGGTGACGTCGGCTTCCCACACTGGTAGCTGTGGTGAGTGAATGAGTAGCGATGAGTAACTTGAGTGAAGATGAGTTGTGAGTCGTGTCTCACTCTTCGTTTGTTTGTTCCCTTTATTCTATGTGGAAGTTTTCTCGGTCCTTTCTCTAGTGATTTACTCGTTGTGGGATGAAGACTGCCGCTACTTGTACGTGCGTGTAGAAGATTATACAGACGACGTAGAGTTGTTAATTGTAGTTGATTGTAGATGGCTGTAGTTGATTGTAGATGGCTGTAGACTTTGTAGAACTGAAGCTAATCTTGTAGTCTCGGTTGCTTTTGTAGAAATTTGCTTTTAATTCGGAGACGATGTCCGCAGATTTGCTGGTTTGTCGTTAAGCTACTTGCAAGGCGTCGAGTGATCTCTTGACCTCTGCATCAGCGTAATGATCTGGGAGACGGAGGGGGCAGGATGGAGAGAATACTCTCAGGAGCTGATGTTGTTGGTTGTTTTCAATCTTGATATTTTGTAGGAATTTAATGTTGATTCGTAGACGAGGTTCGTATACGTTCGCTGCTACCAAATGTCATAAAGACTTTGTAGTTACTTGTAGAGAAGTATATTTTAGACTTGTGGTCGAGCGGCTTTTATATCTTGTAGTAGTTTCCCCACCAGATGTCATGTAGTGACGGGAGAGGTAAAGAATAGTATGGGACTATTTTTCTTTGTCTTGGAAATATTAAACAGGTATAAGAGTATAAGTCCCGGGTAGCTACCTCCCTGTCTCGCTATCTCTCTCTCTTTCTGTTCTAAGGCTAATCTCCGTCTCGACCTCTCTCTAGGGTCGCTTGTCTCCTTCTAAACTCTCTTTTCTAAAATCTGGTGTAGTAGGGGTGTGTCACGTATGTTCCTCATGGCAACAGATCTTTCTCACGAGAGGACTGCTGACAGCTAACTGCATCATCTCCTTACTGGCCGCTGTCGTCAGCTTTCCTCCGTGTAAGCATGTTTAGCGCTGCTAGATTCTCGCAGACACAACACCTTCTCATCATTTGACTTCCTGCTTCTATCTGTCTCTCTATCTATCGATTTATCTATCTATCTATTATGTAGTCCTATATTTGCTCGGCCGCGCGAAAATGGCGTACCATCGACATGTAATAGTTATAATATATTAATACATACTACATACACATTATAATGAACTTATAAGCTAATTAAGTGAAATACATAATATTGTAAAGTAACATAATTGTATGAATATTGTATACATATATTATTCATAGTAAATAGTGATTATTCAGTAATATTACATTTTAAATAAGTTGAATACATATTGGAATAAATGCATTAAAGTAAATTATTTAACTGTAATACAGTATGTACTTGGGTTATTATAGTGAAATGCATACATGCAAGAATAAAAATAGTTTTAAATTAAGATTATTGTAAGAGTTATTAATATTTCATTCAAAGATAATGGTAGGCTACTGGTCTGTCATATATGGGTCATTCTTCTTTGTATTATTATTATTATTATTATTTTTTTTATATATATAATTAATACTATATACAAAATATATACACTTCATTCAGGGTGGTTAACTGTGATGTTAACTCTCCCCCCACTAAACAATGACTCCAAATTAGCAATTCTTGCATGCATTCTGTGCATTGCCAACAGCAATACTGCAACTACAATGCAGATGATTATAAAGACAGAAGGTGCTTGGCTATACACATAATATGGGTTGAACATACTCAAACTCAAATCTTCCCAGGGCTTCATTGTTTCATTGATCAGCTGCATAGTTTCAAACTTAGGTGAAGTCAGCTTAATACTTGTGCTCATGTTTAAGTTCATATCAGGCAGTGGGTGGAAATGTTTGTGTGTATGGTTGATAATGGCGTAGTGATTGATGGTGGAAAAAGTAGACATGGATGGTGTAAATACCGCACAGTAGTCTGGTGCTATGTATAATCCTGAGGCTGATGTATGAGATGGTGGTATATCTGGACAGACTATGTAAACTGATGTGTTATGAGGGAAATAAAAAAACTGCGAGTGTCCAATGCGTTGATGGTGTACAAGTTTATCTGGAGCAAAAGTGAAGTTGCAATGATGATGAATATTGTTATTGCTGATGATAGCCATTTCACAAGGGACCGTATCAGTAGGCTGAAACGTGAAAATGTACGCAGGACAAAGATGAACAGCATGTAAGGATGTGCGGCACTTTCGCTCAATCGTTGACTCACTTGCGAAAGTGACAGTGTCTTGTCTCTTGGAGACCATGATGAGTTCGGTGTCTGTGTTGATGTTGATGATGACCAAAGTGTTGTTGTTTCTATAGGGGAAGGGGTGTATTTGGTATACTGTGAACAGGTCTTCCGTGATGAATGGTACATGAACTATCACTGATGTTGGTGTTAGTGTTGCTTCTAAGTATGGGTAATATTGCATAAATTCCCTACTGCGGAACAATGGCTTCAATTTATGTTTATGTATGCCTTGACTAACTATCTGACGTAGCTCATGAACTGGGAGTAAGTCATTTGTGATCTTGCCATCACCAGCATTCGAAATTCCTTGCATAAGTGCCCTGAAATGATCTCTAGTGTTCTCTAATTGTAGTAGAATCGTGTCAATATGTTCTGTGCTGATGGAGAAGTGCTGGAAAAGAGTAACGTTGCCCTCTAAGTCATTTATTTTATCTATACTCTCGAGAGCTACGTTTTCTGCTTGTTTCAGATTTTTCACAATTGTCTTCATTGCCGAGTTCTGTCCTGTGATGAATTTATCCTGGTATGTTAGTACCTGAGCTATCTTATTAAATTTGTTGTTTATTTCTTTAAGGTCATCCTCTGTAGCCAATCCAAAGATGTTCCCAAGAATTGCGCCGCCCAGATCGAACAAACCGCGCTTTTGGCGAGTACGTGTGATGTTGTTCCTGTCGCTCAGCACCTCCGTTCCATAAGATGGGAGATCTTGGATCATGACGAGCATAGTTGACTTCGCCTGTTCTAGTTTCCATTTCGCTAACTTCACCATTTCATCCACTTCCTTGGTGATATGTGATTGTGAAACATAATTCCCTATCTTGAAGTCCAGAGTTCGCATCGGCGTTGCAAGTCTGTCTAGATAAGTAGGTAAGTCATACAAGTAATCTAGACTTATTTCAGTACTCATGACGTCCTTGACGATTGTAGTCGTGGCCGTTGGAGCTATGAGGCATCCTTGTCGTACTATATGCTTGGGGTCTAGGTGCGCATATACTCTTACTATGTATAGGAGAATCCATAGCATAAGTCCCCTCATCGTAACCTACCGAAAAAAAAAAAATCTATTAATTTCCTATAAAGCTGTGGTTGATGATAGTGATGATGTGCGTTACGGTTGGCTGTTATTTCATTTATAGAAGGAGTTTAAATCGATATTTAATTCTCGTAAATGGTGTACTGTAGATTTCATTGGAATAGTTGCACCTATGTTCGATTGTTTGGTATATGACCTTAATTTCTTTTTGTAATCATTGTTGTGTTCTTCCTTGGTTTCTTGAGGTACGTTCACCTGTTCGGTTGTATCCGAGGCTGAATAATTATGTGATAATTCCCTTGAAACTCGTTTTAAATGGTCAATATGAACTTGTTTTTCCTCGCCACTTGAAAGTGACTTAATTAAAACTTTGTTTGCCTTTATGTTAATTACTCTGTATGGGCCCTCAAATTTAGGGGATAATTTATTGTCTCTCGTATGAATGACTCCGTAAACAATGTCTCCTAAGCTGATAGGTGAATCTTTTGCCTTCTTGTTAAATGCCTCCGTCATTTCTTCCTTGGACATCGTTAATTGTTTTTGTACTCTTTTGTGAATGTCCTGGAATTCACGTAAACGGAGTTTAGAGTAATCATCGTAATTGTATATAGGCATGCTGTCACCTTCTAGGAGCTCATATGGTAATTTTTTATCTGTGCCATATATAATGAAATGTGGTGTGTCACCAATGGATTTATTTATAGACCCATTAATGGAGGCCTCTACTCTGGGAATCCAATCATCCCAGCTTGCATAATTTTCACTGAGAATGTGTCGTAGCACATCTAATACCTTTTTATTTTGTCTCTCTACCAACCCATTCGATGCTGGGTGATAGGCCAAAACGTTAACCTTTTTGATGTTGTATTGTTTACATATTTCTTGTAAGATCTCAGAATTAAATTCTCCTCCATTATCACTTATTAATACCTTTGGGGTAGTAAAGCGACATATTACATTTTCTGTTATTGCCTTTGCTACTGTCTCTGCTGTCTTATCTTTAATTGGAGCTAAAATGACATAACGGGAAAAATGATCCGTTGCTACGAATAAGTATAGGTTATTATTGTATGATAATGGCATCTTGAGTAAATCAACAGCGACAACGTCCCATGGTTGATGTGGTACAGGGTAATTACCCATCGGTGCAGGTGTGATTGGGTATCCTTTGTGTTCTGCACATGATTCGCATCTGTCTATATGATTGTTTATATCTCTTCGTAATGAAGGCCAGTAATATAATAGCTGGGCTTGCTTGAATGTCTTATCCTTTCCAGGGTGTCCTGCATGTGGGCTGTCGTGTATCATTCGTAATACTTGGGGTATCATGTCATTAGGTACTACCAACTGGTTAGTATTTCTTTGGCGTTTTGGTTGTTTAGAGTTAATTTTGTATAATGTATTATTGACCATTGTGAATTGTTCAAGTGGGACATGCAGTTTGGGTAATTGTATGTCATCTCCACTTTCTAACTTGTATATTACTTTTGACCATACTGGGTCAAGTCTTTGTGCCTTTGCGATATCCTCGTGGTTTGGGATATTTCCTTTGAGATCTAACGCCGCAACCTGAATTGTGTTCGGGTTCCTAGATAATGCGTCAGCTACTATATTCATTTTACCTTGTATATAATGTATTTGGACACTGTAGTTTTCAACTGTACATTTCCATCTTGCTCTCCTCCCAGAAAGGAGTTTTTCTTTAAACATACCCACCAGTGGTTTATGGTCGGTGAATAAGTGGATTTCGTAACCATATACCAAATCTCGAAACTTTTGTAATGCAAAAATCACTGCAAGTGCCTCTAAGTCTGTAGTGCTATAATTTTTCTCCGCACCTCTTGTTTGTCTGCTGGCAAATGCAATTGGTTGATTCTTTCCTCTTTTATCTTCCTGCATCAGTACAGCCCCTAATCCTTTAACTGATGCGTCTGTACAAATAAGAAATGATTTCGTGTAATTCGGATATGCTAAACAAGGTGCATTCGTTAGTTTAATTTTTAGATTGTTAAATGCCCTTTTTGTTCTTCTTCCCATTGGAATACAGCATCTTTTTTGAGTAGTTGGAATAGAGGGAAAGCTATATGAGAGAACTGTGGTACGAAGGACCTATAGTACCCAGCCAGACCTAAAAATTGTCTAACTTCGTCAGTCGTAGTGGGTTCAGGAAAATCTCTCACTGCCTGTATTTTGTCATCAGTGGTGTGAATACCATCAGAACTTAATTTGTGGCCTAAGAAATTTATTTCCTTAAAGCAAAATTTGCATTTAGAAAGTTTAATTTTTAATCCAGCATCACTAAGCTTTTGTAAGAGTAAGTCTAATTTCCTGAGATGATCCTTAATATTCTTCGTTGCGATAATAATATCGTCAAGATAAACAAATATGCCTTGTCCTAAAATTCCGGACAATACGTAATTCATAAGACGCTGGAACGTACCTGGGGCTGTCCTCAGTCCCATTGGCATTCTTGTATATTGATAATGGCCTCTGTTTGTTGAAAAGGCAGTGTATTTACGTGACTCCTGAGATACCGGAATCTGATAGTATCCGTTTAGGAGATCGATGGTCGAGAATATATTATTCTCAGGACCAATATTCTGTAGAACATCACTTAGCAATGGCATGGGAAATCTGTCTGGGATTGTGTGATTATTTAGTTTACGGTAATCTACTACCGCACGCATTTCTCCATTTCTCTTGGGCACAAAGAAAAGGGGAGCGTTCCACGGAGAAACTGAAGGCTCAATAATTCCAAGCTTTAACATTTCATCGACATACTGATTTGCAAGTGTACGTTGGGAGTGTGGTATGCGATAAGCTGGTACGAAAATTGGTGGTGTTTCTGGGTGCACATTAATCATGTGATTAATCAAGTTAGTACACCCTAATTGTTCTCCGGGCAATGCTACGGTGTCCCTGTGTGTTTCCAGCAGGGTTAACAAATCATTTTCTTGGTCAAATTCACCTGAGTGAATTAAATTCTCTTTATTCTTTCTCTATCCGTAGATTTTATCTCACTTGTTACTCCACCAATATTTATTTCCTTCACAGGGGCGAAACATTTTTCAATATTAACTATGCAAGTTCCCTTCTTCAACTGAACTTCCCCATTCATGTGATTAATAATGAATATCTGAGTTAGCCCTTCGTCGTTCGTATGACATAATGCGTTTTCTACTGACAATCCCTTTACTTTACATAATTCTTCTAAGACAAGAACAGTACTATTCCGTAATTTGCTCTTTATGGTAACCTTCATGTATGAATTAGGTGGTATAACCAAATCATTAGTGAGATGGGCTGGAAAAATTGATAAATCAGTACTGTTATCTGGGTCACTAATTCTAGAGGATGGGGTTGCTGGTGTAAGTGGATCTATACACTCATCTGTTTGTGTATGTTTGTTAAAGCCTTTAATATTACCAATTCTTTTTGGCTCTCTTCTACCAATCGGTGAGGGCTCTGAAAGTATTTCCTCTATGAATTCATTATCAAAGTCTATTCCATTCATTTGTGGGAGTATAGAGAGAGAGAGAGAGATCGTAAAGGCAAGAGGTCGCGAGGAAGAGGACAGGAAAAAGGAAAGAGGAGAGGCGAGGAGAGTACGTTCTTGGGAAGAGTGCGTTCGAGGTAAAGGGACGCAGGAAGAAGTTGTGGTGGGAAGAGGAGTGGGAGGGATTAGGAGAAGGGATTGAGGTCATGAGGAAAAACAGGAGGGAAATTGTCATGAGAGTGAAGTGAGGGGACGAGGAAGGGAGAGGAAAATAGCCGTGAGGAGGGAAAGCCAAGTGGATGAAAGGGTCGTGAGAGGAAGGTTTCAAGACTGGATAGACTCGGAAAAGTAGAGGGCGTTACGATTTAGATTCATTGACAAAATTACGACCAATTCCCTGTCGTACCAATGCTAATCGTTTTTATTTGTGTCCAACTCTGGGCATAGTCTTGATAGCTCATCTTCTTAGGTCCAGTAGTCCCCCTATGTGCCACACACACTTTCAAACGTTACCACTTTGTCACTAAAGCTCACCACCCATAATGAATACAAGTATGGGCCGTCTCATTCAGGACTAGTGGACTGGTATTAATGCCCATGAGTTTGTGGAGTGTCGGAGGGTCTTGTGAAAAAGAGTAAAATATGTTTTAACAAAGTTCATTTCATTAGACTGTGCTTCAGTCTGGGTCCGAACTCATGTCGTTTCAGACAGCACACGACCTCTCTAACCACTTGGCCAGCAACTCCCTCAATCATGGAAAGAAGAGTATAGAAAATTCACATATCTCACTTCCTGCATCTGGATCTTAGTTACGGGTGGCGCCTGATCGTGAGATTACTTGTATATCTAGTGTCAGGAAACAGGATAAGCTGAGAAGAAGAGACGACTGGGATGGAAGAGAGATGTTGAATGATGGTGGCAAAAGAAGATGGCAACATAATGATGAAGAAACGAAAAAAATTCAAATTGATTTTTTTTTTTTTTTTTAATGAAAGAACATACTAAAAGAAGACAATAAGTGCAAAAACAGTATCGTCTCCATCACAGTATGGGGCCCATAAAAAGGACAGAAACGAAAAGTGTCAAGTGAAGTAGCCAAAAGCGAAAAAAATAATAACCCAAAGAAAATGACAAGCAAGAAATGACAAAGAGAAAATATAACCAGAAAATGAGACTGCGAGAGCGAGGGATACGATGAGAGTAGGTCGGTCGGAATGTGTGAGTGGGAGGTGAACGTGACAGCGGGATGGAGACGTGATGGTGAGTGTGAAACGCAAGAAAAGGAGGAATACTAAGAGCAGGGAGACGACGCTAGAGAAGGAGGATCAGATGTGAATACAGGAGAGGAATATGAGAGCAGGAAGACGTCGTAAGAACATGAGGAGTATGTAACAGAGGAGCTAGAACTTAAACTTCTCAGAGCTGAGACACATTTCTAGAATTTTATTTGTTGTAAGAATGGAAAGAAAATGTCAGAGAGGAAAACAAGCATAACTCTTTCAGGGCTAAGGCACACTTCAAAAAATACTTTCTTGCTTAGATGGTGCATATTTATTTAGCTGAGAGAAATTACTTCCACTGAAAGAGTTAGGGCGCATTCTGAATAATCTTTTTTCTGTGATTAATTACACTTATTAGTTGAGCTTAATCAGATGAAATAGCTTTTACTGTAATTTTGCTAACTCCAAGCGATTTTGTTAAGTGAATAAGTGTTTGGTTCACACATATAAACGGGGGAGTTAGTCTCAGTTAACCCCCTCAGTGCGAGTAGTCCTTCCTGATTTAAATATATTTATCTCGAGGTAGGAAGATTAAAAAAAAAAAAAAAAAAAGCCAACGTATCGAAGGGATTATAACTAGAGAATACCCTATCTGCTAAAGGTTAAGTGGTGGAAATGAAACGAGTGCGAGAACAGGCATGAAAGCAGAGACAGGACTTGAGAACAAAAGTGATAAATTAATAAGGAAGAGGAAGTACGAACGCAAGAAGGACAGAAGACCTGGAGGAGGAAACATACGGAATAGAGGATAAACGGAGGGGAAAATCGAGAGAGAACTTGAAAACAAAAAAGGGAAACAAAAATATAATAAGAAAAGGACTCACTAACGTAAGACGGACAGAAGAGCCGGAGGAAGAAACCCAAGGAGCAGAGGAGAGGGTGCGGGAGGAGGTCGAGTCTAATGGAGGGCCTCGCGTAGTCTTAGAGCCCCAAGGTTAAAAAGCAGATTTCCATAATTATCTCTCCGGGATCTGTGCGAGGCGACCCACCCTCCTGCCATCAGCAACATCATCTACCCACCTCCCTTTCCCCCACCCTTATCCCCTCCACCCTCCCCCACCCCACCTCTTACCCCCTCCTCATCGTCTCTTTTGCTTCTGATCCTCGTTTTTGTTTCTTAGATCCAGCACTTTTCTCTTAGGTTTTGCTCAGTATTTGTCTGCTTCTCGCCTGGTTAAAAGTCCTCCTCCTCCTCATCGTCGTCGTCATGATCTTTATCATAATTCTTGTCATTACCATATGAGGGAGGGGGGGGGTGAGCTGGGGGGAGGGGAGTCAAATGGTGGGTGACAGAGTGACTTGGAGGCGTTTTGTCTGCGGCCACCCTTTGCGGGATTAGGGCGTCGGGCTATAGATAGATAGATAGACCATTATCAACACGATCATCATCATCATCATCATCATCATCATCATCATCACCATCATCTAACGACGGCATCCATTCCCGTAACCCATAATCACCGGCTCGCATCCACTGCAGTGGTCGTGATGCACATCGGCGCCCAACTTTGGGGTGTCTGCTTCACCCTTAATGACCTGAAACTTAATGCGCAAATTTAGTGCCGGAGACGCTCTTGAGATGATCTGCGTGCTCAGATATTCACAGCTCCGCCTTATCACACACACTGATTAAACCACTGAATCCGAGGACGTTTTTCATGTTTTCTTTTGCTCCCTCCTGATGATTTTATTCAGTTAAGGAGAGGCTTTTAAAACTGTTGTTTTTTTTATATAAAGTCTTTATTAAATCCTTTCACCCCACGACTGCTTCCTTAAGTACAACAAAATCGTCAGACAGTAGCAGGAATAAGCCAAAAACTGCGTCATCCTGATTCATGAGGTTAACTGGAAGTCAATGATCATGATCCAGTCATAGCGATCTGCATTTTTTCTCTTTTTTTTTTTGTGGGTGGGGGGAGGGGGGGTCCCTATTTTACAGTACAATAACGTAGGATAATGTTTTTCGTGACAATGAATGGTTAATCAAGAAATCCCCCACTGGAGGTCGGATGGATTCAGCTGTGGGCTTATGTGAACTGGAAGCTTTACCAGGTTAATCACTTCCTAACAGATGATAGATACATTAAATTATGTCCAAAGAATGTCAACGATGTGTAGTAAGACGCAGTAATTTGATAACCTCGGTTTGGTATTTGACAGTGTGCCTGTGGCTGAATTCCCTGTCAAGGAGTGATGACAATGTGGTTAGTTACTTAGCTTGTAGCCACACATCAGTCTTATGGTAGTACCTTCCAGGACAGCTTATTTGAGTAACTGATTGATTACATGAAAAAGATCATGGCTGCGTAACAACGAAGGTCATTGCCGTTGTTCAACAAAAGTAAAGGCAGAACATGGATTAAATGTACATTGTACATAGTCTATCTATCTATCTATTGCCAGACGCCTCAATCCCGTTTGGGGTGGCCACAAACAAATCGCCTCCAAGTCGCCCTGTCCCCCGCCATTTCACTGCCCTGCTCCCAACTCACACCCCCCTCTCTCATATACCTCTCCACCCCATCCCTCCATCTCATCCTCGGCCTCCCCCTCCCTCTTCCCCCTCCACCTCACTCACATACACTCTCTTCGTCAGTCTTTCACCCTCCATCCTCTCCACATGGCCAAACCACCTCAGTGTGTTCCTCATAACGCTTCCTATCACATCCACATCCACACCACAACGCTCCTTTATATCCTCATTCGTCAGCCTGTCTCTCCACGTGACTCCACAGGCTCCTCTTAAATAACTCATTTCCACTGCTCTCACTCTGACTTGTGTCCTTCCAACAATGTCCAAGCTTCAGTTCCGTACGTTAGAGTTGGTATCACAATACTGTCATGTAGTAACTTTTTCACTTCCATGCTCACTTCCCTGTTTCTTATCACTGCTTTCAAGGAACCAGCAACCTTTCTTCCCTGCTGTACCCTTTCAAGCACTTCACCCTCCAAACCTCCATCCTTACTCATCACACTACCCAAATACTTAAACGTACTCACATTTTCCAATTCCTCACCATCCAACCTCGCTGTACATTCACTAACTTCACCTCTCTCAAAGACCATCACTTTACTCTTCCCTACATTCACCGTTAGGTTCCGTTTCTTACACACTCTCTCAAACTCATCCACCAAGCCTTGCAGCTCCCCTTCGTCTTCACTCAACAACACAGTATCATCTGCAAACAACAGTACAGGGAGTTTCCAAACTCCCTATAAAGCTGTGGTTGATGACAGTGATGATGTGCGTTACGGTTGGCTGTTATTTCATTTATAGAAGGAGTTTAAATCGATATTTAATTCTCGTAAATGATGTACTGTAGATTTCATTGGAATAGTTGCACCTATGTTCGATTGTTTGGTATATGACCTTAATTTCTTTTTGTAATCATTGTTGTGTTCTTGCTTGGTTTCTTGAGGTACGTTCACCTGTTCGGTTGTATCCGAGGCTGAATAATTATGTGATAATTCCCTTGAAACTCGTTTTAAATGGTCAATATGAACTTGTTTTTTCTCGCCACTTGAAAGTGACTTAATTAAAACTTTGTTTGCCTTTATGTTAATTACTCTGAATGGGCCCTCAAATTTAGGGGATAATTTATTGTCTCTCGTATGAATGACTCCGTAAACAATGTCTCCTAAGCTGATAGGTGAATCTTTTGCCTTCTTGTTAAATGCCTCCGTCATTTCTTCCTTGGACATCGTTAATTGTTTTTGTACTCTTTTGTGAATGTCCTGGAATTCACGTAAACGGAGTTTAGAGTAATCATCGTAATTGTATATAGGCATCCTGTCACCTTCTAGGAGCTCATATGGTAATTTTTTATCTGTGCCATATATAATGAAATGTGGTGTGTCACCAATGGATTTATTTATAGACCCATTAATGGAGGCCTCTACTCTGGGAATCCAATCATCCCAGCTTGCATAATTTTCACTGAGAATGTGTCGTAGCACATCTAATACCTTTTTATTTTGTCTCTCTACCAACCCATTCGATGCTGGGTGATAGGCCAAAACGTTAACCTTTTTGATGTTGTATTGTTTACATATTTCTTGTAAGATCTCAGAATTAAATTCTCCTCCATTATCACTTATTAATACCTTTAGGGTAGTAAAGCGACATATTACATTATCTGTTATTGCCTTTGCTACTGTCTCTGCTGTCTTATCTTTAATTGGAGCTAAAATGACATAACGGGAAAAATGATCCGTTGCTACGAATAAGTATAGGTTATTATTGTATGATAACGGCATCTTGAGTAAATCAACAGCGACAACGTCCCATGGTTGATGTGGTACAGGGTAATTACCCATCGGTGCAGGTGTGATTGGGTATCCTTTGTGTTCTGCACATGATTCGCATCTGTCTATATGATTGTTTATATCTCTTCGTAATGAAGGCCAGTAATATAATAGCTGGGCTTGCTTGAATGTCTTATCCTTTCCAGGGTGTCCTGCATGTGGGCTGTCGTGTATCATTCGTAATACTTGGGGTATCATGTCATTAGGTACTACCAACTGGTTAGTATTTCTTTGGCGTTTTGGTTGTTTAGAGTTTATTTTGTATAATGTATTATTGACCATTGTGAATTGTTCAAGTGGGACATGCAGTTTGGGTAATTGTATGTCATCTCCACTTTCTAACTTGTATATTACTTTTGACCATACTGGGTCAAGTCTTTGTGCCTTTGCGATATCCTCGTGGTTTGGGATATTTCCTTTGAGATCTAACGCCGCAACCTGAATTGTGTTCGGGTTCCTAGATAATGCGTCAGCTACTATATTCATTTTACCTTGTATATAATGTATTTGGACACTGTAGTTTTCAACTGTACATTTCCATCTTGATCTCCTCCCAGAAAGGAGTTTTTCTTTAAACATACCCACCAGTGGTTAATGGTCGGTGAATAAGTGGACTTCGTAACCATATACCAAATCTCGAAACTTTTGTAATGCAAAAATCACTGCAAGTGCCTCTAAGTCTGTAGTGCTATAATTTTTCTCCGCACCTCTTGTTTGTCTGCTGGCAAATGCAATTGGTTGATTCTTTCCTCTTTTATCTTCCTGCATCAGTACAGCCCCTAATCCTTTAACTGATGCGTCTGTACAAATAAGAAATGATTTCGTGTAATTCGGATATGCTAAACAAGGTGCATTCGTTAGTTTAATTTTTAGATTGTTAAATGCCCTTTTTTGTTCTTCTTCCCATTGGAATACAGCATCTTTTTTGAGTAGTTGGAATAGAGGGAAAGCTATATGAGAGAACTGTGGTACGAAGGACCTATGGTACCCAGCCAGACCTAAAAATTGTCTAACTTCGTCAGTCGTAGTGGGTTCAGGAAAATCTCTCACTGCCTGTATTTTGTCATCAGTGGTGTGAATACCATCAGAACTTAATTTGTGGCCTAAGAAATTTATTTCCTTAAAGCAAAATTTGCATTTAGAAAGTTTAATTTTTAATCCAGCATCACTAAGCTTTTGTAAGAGTAAGTCTAATTTCCTGAGATGATCCTTAATATTCTTCGTTGCGATAATAATATCGTCAAGATAAACAAATATGCCTTGTCCTAAAATTCCGGACAATACGTAATTCATAAGACGCTGGAACGTGCCTGGGGCTGTCCTCAGTCCCATTGGCATTCTTGTATATTGATAATGGCCTCTGTTTGTTGAAAAGGCAGTGTATTTACGTGACTCCTGAGATACCGGAATCTGATAGTATCCGTTTAGGAGATCGATGGTCGAGAATATATTATTCTCAGGACCAATATTCTGTAGAACATCACTTAGCAATGGCATGGGAAATCTGTCTGGGATTGTGTGATTATTTAGTTTACGGTAATCTACTACCGCACGCATTTCTCCATTTCTCTTGGGCACAAAGAAAAGGGGAGCGTTCCACGGAGAAACTGAAGGCTCAATAATTCCAAGCTTTAACATTTCATCGACATACTGATTTGCAAGTGTACGTTGGGAGTGTGGTATGCGATAAGCTGGTACGAAAATTGGTGGTGTTTCTGGGTGCACATTAATCATGTGATTAATCAAGTTAGTACACCCTAATTGTTCTCCGGGCAATGCTACGGTGTCCCTGTGTGTTTCCAGCAGGGTTAACAAATCATTTTCTTGGTCAAATTCACCTGAGTGAATTAAATTCTCTTTATTCTTTCTCTATCCGTAGATTTTATCTCACTTGTTACTCCACCAATATTTATTTCCTTCACAGGGGCGAAACATTTTTCAATATTAACTATGCAAGTTCCCTTCTTCAACTGAACTTCCCCATTCATGTGATTAATAATGAATATCTGAGTTAGCCCTTCGTCGTTCGTATGACATAATGCGTTTTCTACTGACAATCCCTTTACTTTACATAATTCTTCTAAGACAAGAACAGTACTATTCCGTAATTTGCTCTTTATGGTAACCTTCATGTATGAATTAGGTGGTATAACCAAATCATTAGTGAGATGGGCTGGAAAAATTGATAAATCAGTACTGTTATCTGGGTCACTAATTCTAGAGGATGGGGTTGCTGGTGTAAGTGGATCTATACACTCATCTGTTTGTGTATGTTTGTTAAAGCCTTTAATATTACCAATTCTTTTTGGCTCTCTTCTACCAATCGGTGAGGGCTCTGAAAGTATTTCCTCTATGAATTCATTATCAAAGTCTATTCCATTCATTTGTGGGAGTATAGTTATGTTCTCAGTTCTCATGGATCTTAAGCCCAGTAACATATGAGCTTTAATTGCTAAGTTTTCAACGATATAGAACAATGCAGAGAATGGTCTTGTAGTTTCTGTGAAACTGAGATTTAATCTTATCATACCTTTTACTGTAATCTCTTGACCATCTACTGTGTATAATTCTAAATCAGCTTCATCCAGAAAAGTTACTTTCTTTTTATTTTTAAGAATTCAGTTTAGTTCTTCATGTGTTATTAAGTTCACTGGAGAGCCTGTATCTAAAAATAAGGAAACGTTTTGATCCTCACATACAGCTGGTATCAAGATACACTCATTTCCCAACATGCCTCCTATGTGAAGTTTAACCTTGTTCTTCTTTACGTTTGTTCGTTTTTTGTCATGACTTGGTCTTCCCCGATTTGAACATAGACACAATTTTTTCTACTGTTTTGCAATCACTGGTCCAGTGCCCTTGGTATCTATGATGCCTACAGTAAGGACCAAATCCTTGTGTCTTTTGATTATCCTCTTTTGCCTTGATAAAGCATTCATACCTTGTGTGTCCTGGTTTTGCACAGTAATGACACAGAATGGACCTATCCCTTGACTGTGACCTACGAGGTGATTTCCCATAAAAAGTGTTGTTTATGGCGCGAGACCTGCTCGGGCTGCGTGAAAACTTATGAAACTGCCTGTAGGAAGGCGTGTGGGAACGAGGTCTAGGCGTCTTTGTTTGTTTGGGCTGCCTCATTTCTGGTCGCGATCGATTTTGTTCTCTGTTTGGGGTCGGTGTTGATGTTTTCACAGCTGATACTGTCTCAGGTACCCTGATTCTACCAGAATGTGCATGTGTGTCGACCACACCTGCTTTACTGCACTGCATCTCTACCTCGTTCATTAAGTCTAGTAAGCACATTCCCGGGGTGTACGCGATTGTTTTGGCGATCTTAAGGGTTCTATCAGGTAATTTACACAAGGCAGCTACATAACCAATGATGTCCACGACGAGGTCTGGGGACATCTTTCCATCATCTGTTATCCACTTAGAATTCTCCAGAGTAGCTAATAGGGTTCTCTTGATTGTGGAGACATCAGCAGTTATTTCACTGAGCACATGGTTTGTAGTGTGCTCCCTTACAAGATCTACAATTTTATGTAATTCTGGAATTATACCTGGCAAGAAGTTCATACCTCCAGAAAATTTCTTCAGAAATTCAGTTTTAAATTCATCATATGTCCTAGCACGATGTAGCTTATCGGAGCGCAATAAATTGCTTGCTGGACATCTTTCCTGGCTTATGCAAGATGAAAAAATAGCAATTTTGTCTTGTTCATCTAGTATGTGGTGCTTGATGAACATTTGTTCGCACTGACTGATTAATGAAATGACATCAATGCGATCCTTGTCTGTGCCAGAGAATTTTGGGGCAGTCTTATCCTCGTGATACACAAAAACGTGAGGTGTGGTTTTTAGATCAGCAGTATTTGTTTCTTGATTCATATTTAATGATTGCCCTGTTAATTCAACTTGTACGAGTTTATCGTTATGTGAGGGAATGGTAGAATATGTATGACCGGACCGGTGAACCCTGTTAAGTATATTGGCATACGTATTCAAGGCAGCTGCAAAGTCGATACTCTCTACGTCTGAAGGGGTTTCCCACTCATCATCCGAAACTCCCGTATTTGTTTCCTTATCTATAACATGTGGTGTGGGTTGTACAATGGGTGGGCTGTCTCTTAATTGTGAGTCTGATGTTGTGGCAATTTGTGTGTCATCTGGTATTAACGTGGGTGGTGGCGAAAATATTCCTGTCATTAAGATATGATGTTATGAAATACGCCTCTTGTTTATTTATGTCCTAGCAAACTAGATGATTAAATAAGTTGAATATAGCTAATTTTAGCACTGAGAAGAAATGAGCAAGTATAATTTTACCCACTTGATACAGATCGTAGAGGTGTGTTGATACAAAAGTCGATCTCGGAAGAAAATACAGGTTTGATTGAAGATCTCTTGATAATTCTAGTGGTGTGTTGATGGACGATATTACTCAGGAAATTCCATGGCCTGGTATTTGTAGTGGTTAACGGCTGTTCCAGGCAAACCTCAGCATAGAACGTCGAATTTCCAACTTAACTGTGAAAATAAGTGAATATGAGTAGGAGCTATGTGAATAATGAGTAATGAGTAGTGGGTGAGAAGTGCCTGGTGTCAGTCACACGTTGCTTGGCATGGCAGACTCGCGTTGTGATGTCATCTCAGCACATGGTGACGTCGGCTTCCCACACTGGTAGCTGTGGTGAGTGAATGAGTAGCGATGAGTAACTTGAGTGAAGATGAGTTGTGAGTCGTGTCTCACTCTTCGTTTGTTTGTTCCCTTTATTCTATGTGGAAGTTTTCTCGGTCCTTTCTCTAGTGATTTACTCGTTGTGGGATGAAGACTGCCGCTACTTGTACGTGCGTGTAGAAGATTATACAGACGACGTAGAGTTGTTAATTGTAGTTGATTGTAGATGGCTGTAGTTGATTGTAGATGGCTGTAGACTTTGTAGAACTGAAGCTAATCTTGTAGTCTCGGTTGCTTTTGTAGAAATTTGCTTTTAATTCGGAGACGATGTCCGCAGATTTGCTGGTTTGTCGTTAAGCTACTTGCAAGGCGTCGAGTGATCTCTTGACCTCTGCATCAGCGTAATGATCTGGGAGACGGAGGGGGCAGGATGGAGAGAATACTCTCAGGAGCTGATGTTGTTGGTTGTTTTCAATCTTGATATTTTGTAGGAATTTAATGTTGATTCGTAGACGAGGTTCGTATACGTTCGCTGCTACCAAATGTCATAAAGACTTTGTAGTTACTTGTAGAGAAGTATATTTTAGACTTGTGGTCGAGCGGCTTTTATATCTTGTAGTAGTTTCCCCACCAGATGTCATGTAGTGACGGGAGAGGTAAAGAATAGTATGGGACTATTTTTATTTGTCTTGGAAATATTAAACAGGTATAAGAGTATAAGTCCCGGGTAGCTACCTCCCTGTCTCGCTATCTCTCTCTCTTTCTGTTCTAAGGCTAATCTCCGTCTCGACCTCTCTCTAGGGTCGCTTGTCTCCTTCTAAACTCTCTTTTCTAAAATCTGGTGTAGTAGGGGTGTGTCACGTATGTTCCTCATGGCAACAGATCTTTCTCACGAGAGGACTGCTGACAGCTAACTGCATCATCTCCTTACTGGCCGCTGTCGTCAGCTTTCCTCCGTGTAAGCATGTTTAGCGCTGCTAGATTCTCGCAGACACAACACCTTCTCATCATTTGACTTCCTGCTTCTATCTGTCTCTCTATCTATCGATTTATCTATCTATCTATTATGTAGTCCTATATTTGCTCGGCCGCGCGAAAATGGCGTACCATCGACATGTAATAGTTATAATATATTAATACATACTACATACACATTATAATGAACTTATAAGCTAATTAAGTGAAATACATAATATTGTAAAGTAACATAATTGTATGAATATTGTATACATATATTATTCATAGTAAATAGTGATTATTCAGTAATATTACATTTTAAATAAGTTGAATACATATTGGAATAAATGCATTAAAGTAAATTATTTAACTGTAATACAGTATGTACTTGGGTTATTATAGTGAAATGCATACATGCAAGAATAAAAATAGTTTTAAATTAAGATTATTGTAAGAGTTATTAATATTTCATTCAAAGATAATGGTAGGCTACTGGTCTGTCATATATGGGTCATTCTTCTTTGTATTATTATTATTATTATTTTTTTTATATATATAATTAATACTATATACAAAATATATACACTGTAACACTTCATTCAGGGTGGTTACACTGTGATGTTAACTCTCCCCCCACTAAACAATGACTCCAAATTAGCAATTCTTGCATGCATTCTGTGCATTGCCAACAGCAATACTGCAACTACAATGCAGATGATTATAAAGACAGAAGGTGCTTGGCTATACACATAATATGGGTTGAACATACTCAAACTCAAATCTTCCCAGGGCTTCATTGTTTCATTGATCAGCTGCATAGTTTCAAACTTAGGTGAAGTCAGCTTAATACTTGTGCTCATGTTTAAGTTCATATCAGGCAGTGGGTGGAAATGTTTGTGTGTATGGTTGATAATGGCGTAGTGATTGATGGTGGAAAAAGTAGACATGGATGGTGTAAATACCGCACAGTAGTCTGGTGCTATGTATAATCCTGAGGCTGATGTATGAGATGGTGGTATATCTGGACAGACTATGTAAACTGATGTGTTATGAGGGAAATAAAAAAACTGCGAGTGTCCAATGCGTTGATGGTGTACAAGTTTATCTGGAGCAAAAGTGAAGTTGCAATGATGATGAATATTGTTATTGCTGATGATAGCCATTTCACAAGGGACCGTATCAGTAGGCTGAAACGTGAAAATGTACGCAGGACAAAGATGAACAGCATGTAAGGATGTGCGGCACTTTCGCTCAATCGTTGACTCACTTGCGAAAGTGACAGTGTCTTGTCTCTTGGAGACCATGATGAGTTCGGTGTCTGTGTTGATGTTGATGATGACCAAAGTGTTGTTGTTTCTATAGGGGAAGGGGTGTATTTGGTATACTGTGAACAGGTCTTCAGTGATGAATGGTACATGAACTATCACTGATGTTGGTGTTAGTGTTGCTTCTAGATATGGGTAATATTGCATAAATTCCCTACTGCGGAACAATGGCTTCAATTTATGTTTATGTATGCCTTGACTAACTATCTGACGTAGCTCATGAACTGGGAGTAAGTCATTTGTGATCTTGCCATCACCAGCATTCGAAATTCCTTGCATAAGTGCCCTGAAATGATCTCTAGTGTTCTCTAATTGTAGTAGAATCGTGTCAATATGTTCTGTGCTGATGGAGAAGTGCTGGAAAAGAGTAACGTTGCCCTCTAAGTCATTTATTTTATCTATACTCTCGAGAGCTACGTTTTCTGCTTATTTCAGATTTTTCACAATTGTCTTCATTGCCGAGTTCTGTCCTGTGATGAATTTATCCTGGTATGTTAGTACCTGAGCTATCTTATTAAATTTGTTGTTTATTTCTTTAAGGTCATCCTCTGTAGCCAATCCAAAGATGTTCCCAAGAATTGCGCCGCCCAGATCGAACAAACCGCGCTTTTGGCGAGTACGTGTGATGTTGTTCCTGTCGCTCAGCACCTCCGTTCCATAAGATGGGAGATCTTGGATCATGACGAGCATAGTTGACTTCGCCTGTTCTAGTTTCCATTTCGCTAACTTCACCATTTCATCCACTTCCTTGGTGATATGTGCTTCCTTTGTGTTATGTGCCTCCTATCATGAAGTCTAGAGTTCGCATCGGCGTCGCAAGTCTGTCTAGATAAGTAGGTAAGTCATACAAGTAATCTAGACTTATTTCAGTACTCATGACGTCCTTGACGATTGTAGTCGTGGCCGTTGGAGCTATGAGGCATCCTTGTCGTACTATATGCTTGGGGTCTAGGTGCGCATATACTCTTACTATGTATAGGAGAATCCATAGCATAAGTCCCTTCATCGTAACCTACCGGAAAAAAAAAAAAAATCTATTAATTTCCTAATATGGTCATGCTATGGTTGATGATAGTGATGATGTGCGTTACGGTTGGCTGTTATTTCATTTATAGAAGGAGTTTAAATCGATATTTAATTCTCGTAAATGATGTACTGTAGATTTCATTGGAATAGTTGCACCTATGTTCGATTGTTTGGTATATGACCTTAATTTCTTTTTGTAATCATTGTTGTGTTCTTGATTGGTTTCTTGAGGTACGTTCACCTGTTCGGTTGTATCCGAGGCTGAATAATTATGTGATAATTCCCTTGAAACTCGTTTTAAATGGTCAATATGAACTTGTTTTTCCTCGCCACTTGAAAGTGACTTAATTAAAACTTTGTTTGCCTTTATGTTAATTACTCTGTATGGGCCCTCAAATTTTGGGGATAATTTATTGTCTCTCGTATGAATGACTCCGTAAACAATGTCTCCTAAGCTGATAGGTGAATCTTTTGCCTTCTTGTTAAATGCCTCCGTCATTTCTTCCTTGGACATCGTTAATTGTTTGACTCTTTTGTGAATGTCCTGGAATTCACGTAAACGGAGTTTAGAGTAATCATCGTAATTGTATATAGGCATGCTGTCACCTTCTAAGAGCTCATATGGTAATTTTTTATCTGTGCCATATATAATGAAATGTGGTGTGTCACCAATGGATTTATTTATAGACCCATTAATTGAGGCCTCTACTCTGGGAATCCAATCATCCCAGCTTGCATAATTTTCACTGAGAATGTGTCGTAGCACATCTAATACCTTTTTATTTTGTCTCTCTACCAACCCATTCGATGCTGGGTGATAGGCCAAAACATTAACCTTTTTGATGTTGTATTGTTTACATATTTCTTGTAAGATCTCAGAATTAAATTCTCCTCCATTATCACTTATTAATACCTTTGGGGTAGTAAAGCGACATATTACATTATCTGTTATTGCCTTTGCTACTGTCTCTGCTGTCTTATCTTTAATTGGAGCTAAAATGACATAACGGGAAAA
>NC_137030.1:20641773-20728680 GCF_032717465.1 Coenobita brevimanus | reverse complement strand
ATAGCTATGAAATTCGTGTTATTAGACGCATGCTACTCTGCTTTGATTAGGGGCTCTCATTCTCCTGCAGCAAGGTAATGGGGAGGTCCGACATGCATGTGACTGACAACGTCATTATGGGGTCAGGGGTCGGATGGGGGGAAGAGGTGAAGGGGTAAAGGGGAATGTAAGGCGAGAGGGAGGGGGTATAAGGTTCTATTGTGTATGTTAGGGGGGATGGGTTTGAAAGGTGAGGATAGGGGTGTGGAGGTTAGGGTGTGTATGGGTGTGGTTTCGGTGTTTGTGTGGTGGAGAGAGAGAGAGAGAGAGAGAGAGAGAGAGAGAGAGAGAGAGAGGAAGTGGAAAGTTATGTGGAAGTGGGGGACTGGGAGTGTGTGGAGGGGAGGGAGGTGGCAGGCAGGGGAAGGCGTGGGTGTACATGTATATAGGAGGGTGTGAGAGTAAGAGTGTATGGGAATAAGTTAATTTTTTTCTTTTTTTTTCTTCTTCTTCGGAAGCATTTAATTTTCCCCTTTTTCATTTTTTTTTCTTCTCGGGACCCACATTTCATCTATTATCCTGTCTCTCTCTCTCTCTCTCTCTCTCTCTCTCTCTCTCTCTCTCTCTCTCTTTTTTCTTTTTTCCTAATAACGAAGTTTTCCACCCTTTCAGTATTTTGTCATCCTTCTCTCTCTTCTTCCGTTTTCCCATTTTTTCCTCACACTGTATTTCATTCGTTCGTTGCTCCTACTTAGTTCCTCCATTTACTTCTTTTTCCGCAGACTCTCAGTTGGCTTTCTCCCACGTTTCTCCATCTCCCCGCTTCCAAGTTTTGCGCACCCTCTCAGATCTTTCACTTCCCTCGCACTTTCTGATTTCCTTTCCTCCTTTTCCCCTCCCAACTTTCTTTTCCACTCGCTTAATTGACTTTTGCATACCCCTATCCAGCTTCCCCACTGACGTCTTTCACTCTTTGTTCTCCATGCTTTTAAAAACTATACTTTCCATATATATATATATATATATATATATATATATATATATATATACACTTGTGTAACCAGTGTTACGGAACAGAGAGAGATAATGAACACTTCAAATGAGAATACTAAAAATCACTACTGTCCCGCAAAGTTCCAGGTTCAAAACAAAAGAGTTAGGTAAAATTACAAGTTAAAGTTTAATGCTCAAACTAACAACTAAACATTCAGGACTCATAAGGATCATGTAATGGCAAAAAACAGGTTAAATATATGGGTAACTGCAATAGCCTCTATTAACACGAAATTAGCAATAGTAAATTTATCTAAGTCAGCCCTGATAAAATGAGAAAACAGGATAATGCTCAGTGAATGCAAGATATATTATTACAGATACAAAATATTATTACTACTGGCTGACAGTAAACTTCACATTAATCACAAAAACCTCACCAGGCCTACGAATTAACACCTCATGCTATACAGAACAAGGAAAAATGTAATAACATTTATACTCAAATTACACAGCAGCTAGATGGTTGGAGACTTCCTGAGCACTCACAAAAATAATAAACAACTGTACAGGGGAAGACAGAGATGCGAACAAAATGAGGAGCAGATCCAAGTGGCAATTAATGCAGAGACTGAGCTCACTATATAGGGGCCGGCAGAGCTTGATACAACTTGTAAGAAGGACACGCAAATGAAGCCATAGGGGACAAAGAGTTGACACTCCTGCTTTGAACAACAGAAAGAACGACTTACTCTTCTATAAGGGGAGAAGGGGGGAGTGACATAGAACACGCTCGTGATCAAACACGCAGCATACTGTATGTTAGAATTATACAAAGGATGATGAAATCATAGGCTTTGTAACACCTCCCCACAAAGAAAAAGAAATTTACAAAGAAAATTTCTTATTACTCTAAAACAATCTTTCTAAAGTCTAGATAAGCAAATCTGCAATAACATTTGCTTTCCCCTTGACATGTTGTATGTCTAATGAATACTCCTGAAGAAGTAGACTCCATCTTGTCAATCTCTGATTTTTATCTTTAAACTTACTAAGGAATTTCAGTGGGTTATGATCGGTATAAATGACTATGAGGTCAAAACCAGAACACAAATAAAATGAAAAATGCTGTAAACCCAAAATCAAGGCCAAAAGCTCTTTCCTCAATAGCTGAGTAGTTCTTTTGAGGTGGAGTGAACTTCTTACTGTAATAAGATACAGGGTGTTCAATACCCTGATCATCCTCTTGCAGCAAAACGCCCCAGCTCCTGTATCACTTGCGTCAACAGCCATCTTAAAAGGCTTAGCAAAATTTGGAGTAGCGAACACTGGCTGACTTAATAGGATAGCTTTAAGTTTACTGAAAGAGGATTAACAGTTATCGGTCCAGACAAATTTAACTCCCTTTTTTCAGTAGGTCTGTAAGTTGTGATACAAGAATTGAAAAGTTAAGAACAAATCACCTGTAATAACCTACCATTCCCAAAAATCTTTGTAGCTCTTTCCTACTTTTAGGTCTGGGAAGATCACTTATAACCTGAACCTTAGCTGCTGGCGGTGCAACGTGTCCATCAACAATTACATACCCAAGGTACTGAACTTTAGCTTGACCAAACTCACACTTTGATAAATTAGCTACAAGATTAGCCTGAACCAAACGCTGAAGAAATTTACTGACATGGCATAGGTGATCTTTCCAGTTGTCACTGGAGATTAATACACCATCAATATAAACAACACACCCTGCCAAACCCTCTGTTACAACATTCATGAGCTTCTGAAAAGTGGCTGGTGCATTCTTCATACCATATGGCATTACAGAACATGCAAAAGTCTTTCCTAGTGTTACAAAACATGAGATATCCCTAGCACGTTCAGTCATAGGTACTTGCCAGAATCCCTTTAACAAATCAAACTTACTTATGTACCTAGCCTTTCCGATCTTGTCTATGCAATCTTCCATGTGAGGGAGAGGGTAAGTGTCTGTTTTGGTTATCTGATTAACACTTCTGTAGTCGATGCAAAGCTGCTGTGACCCACCTGGCTTAGGGACTAGAGTGACAGGAGAGCTCCACTCGCTCTGACAGGGCTCAATCATCTTGTGGTCCAACAGGTAGCCAAGCTCCTTCTGGATGAGAGGAACTTTCACTGGGTTCACACGGTAAGGAGGCAGTTTAATTGGCTTTGCGTCTCCAACATCGACATCATGAATCAACACAGTGGTTCTTCCTGGAGTGGCACTGAACACTTGTGGGTACTCCTGCAGTAATGCCGAAAACTCCTGCCTTTCCTCGGGAGCTAGATGAGAAAGCTTAGTCTGGGAATCATTCATGATATCAGGATTCTTCCCCAAACTATCACTCAGGCTCATGCTGCATGGGAGAACTTCACTTGCAGACTCGGGTGGAACAGCTACAGTGCAGACTGGGTTATTTTCGTCCCGCCTGTGATATAACTTTAGCATGTTGATGTGACAAAGTTGCTTGTTCTTTCTATGATCTGGTGTAGCGATGACATAGTTGACATCACTGAGTTTCTTCTCCACGAAATAAGAACCACTAAACTTGGCTTGAAGAGGTTGCCCATGCACCGGTAGCAGAATCAAAACCTGATCTCTTGGCTGAAAGTGGCGTAACCTGGACTTCTTATCATACCAAGTCTTCATCTTCTCCTGAGCAGCTCCTAAATTCTCTCTCGCCAGCTGTAAAGCAGTGGACAGCCGTTCTCTGAACTTCATCACATACTCCAGCAGGTTGACGTCATCTTCCTCCGACAGACAGCATTCCTTGAGTAGCTTAAGGGGTCCTCTTACTTCATGGCCAAACAGTAGTTCAAAGGGTGAGAAGCCCAGTGATTCATTGGTAGATTCTCTTGCGGCAAATACAACGAATGGAAGACCTTTATCCCAGTCTTTCTGATGTTCCAAACAGTATTTCTTGGAGCATCGATTTGAGTGTTTGATGATATCTCTCTAACGCTCCTTGGGTCTGGGGATGGTAAGCTGAAGACGTGATCTGGGTGATGCCCAACTCTTTCAGAGACTTCTTTGAAAATATTTGATTTGAAATTACTTCCCAGGTCTGGCTGTACCTCCTTGGGCAGACCAAACTTTGTGAAGAACCCTAGCATTTCCTTAACCACGTTCTTTGCTGAGATATTTCTAAGTGGAATGGCTTCAGGATAACGAGTAGCCATATCATTCAGGGTCAATACACAAGAAAATCCTGAAGAAGTCTTAGGAAGAGGGCCCACAATATCCACCAACACACGGGTGAATGGCGCCTCAAAAGGAGGAATGGGAACTAGAGGTGCAACCTTTTCGGTCTGATTACACTTCCCCACAACTTGACAGGTGTGACAAGACTTACAATACCTGGAAATATCTCTGAAGATACCTGGCCAGTAGAAGTGTTTCAAAATGCGTGCCACAGTCTTCCTCACTCCAAGGTGTCCTGCCAAACTGGAATCATGAGCCACTCTCATGATATCCTGCCTACAAACACGAGGGATGACAACTTGATGTACAACCTCCTATTCACAGTCGGCTGATGCTGTTGGGGGTCTCCACTTCCTCATAAGTACTCCTGACTTTATATAATAACAAGTAGAAGCACCGGCTGACTCTTCCTCACTGCAAGCAGAGTTAGCTAGACCTTTCAACTCAGGGTCAGCAACCTGCAACTCAAATCCAACTCTTGACGAGACAAATTATCAACACTACGGGGTACTGCCTCATCTGGTGAGTGGTCCAAATTAGCAAGAAAAGTGTCAGCTAGGATAACATCATCATCATCATTATCCTCTAAGTCACCAGTAACTTTAGACTTAGCCCTAGTGACAGCACATGTAGAGAACACATCAGGGACATCACAATCCTGGGCCGCAGCCACTGGCTCACTAGACAACTGAGGAGCTGGACACACTTGACTTCCACCAATATCATTTCCAAGTAAGAAAGTTACCCCTGACATTGGGAGTGTCTCAACCAACCCAACCATAACGGAACCATTATCAAAACCAGACTCTAAATTCACTCTGCACAGAGGGACAGAGAAGTAATTTTTCCCTACACCTTGTAAGATTACAGTTTCATCAGAGGAATTAACATTAGAGCCTAGAACACTGGTCAGCATAAGGGATTGGGAAGCACCTGTATCACGATATATTTTAACTGATATCCTGTCATTACTGTCCAGAGGACTGACAAAACCATCAGGACAGGAAATTAGCACATGAACTCTTGAGAGTGTCACCCACGTTACTGCTCAAAAGAGGAGCTTCGTCATGGAGAATTTAATTTACCCCTCAAAGCAGGTTCAGTTAACTCGGTTAAAGAATTCTGGGAACTCTCAAGGGTGGACACTAGACCAATTGACTGAATATTTAAAGACTCCTTTTTGTTCACATCACGCTGTCTCCTGAAACATTTCTCCGTAGTATGACCAAGCTTACTACAATAAGTACATTTACTTTTCTGAAATCTAGAGGTGAAGCTGGTATTTACTTCCTGAGAAACATCATCTTTATTCTCTTTCCTGTTACCTGTACTCTGAGTAGAGGCAACGTACTTACTCTCAGCTTTCCTTTTTTCTCTAGAATATCTCTTGTGAGTGAGAACATATTCATCAGCTAAAACTGCAGCATCGGACAAATGATCTATTCTTCTCTCATCAAGATATAGGCTTACATCATTATTAATTCACCTTTTGAAGTCCTCCAGCAAAATCATCTGCTTAAATTTACCAAAATCAGAATCCACATTCTTAGAATTTAACCACTGCTCTAACAGATCTTCTTTGATTTTTGCATACTCAACATGGGATTGCTTATCTTGCTTATAAGTTGTCCTAAATTTTACTCTATAGGCTTCAGGAGCAAGCTCATTGGCCCTAAGAATCAAGCTCTTAACTACATCATAAATATCAGATTGATCCTGAGGCAAAGATGCATAAGTTACTTGAGCTTTATCAGTGAGAACAGTTTGAAGGAGTACTGGCCAATACTTTTTGGGCCAATTAAAACCTATAGCTACCCTCTCAAACAACTGAAAATACTTTGTTAAATCAGATTCATTAAAAGGAGGGACAAGTTTAACATTTTTAACCACATCAAAATCATCAGAGCTAGATGATCCAATTCCACCTTGTTTCATGCGATACTCATGGTCTGCCTGAATCCTAGCAATTTCAACCTGTGCCTCAGCCTCCTTAGCACGAGCCTGAAACTCAGCCTCCTTAGCTTTTGCCTGAAACTCAGCCTCCTTAGCATTTGCCTGAAACTCAGCCTCCTTAGCACGAGCCTCCTGCAGGGCTAGCTGTATCTTAGCTATTTTAATCTGCGTTTGCTCATTTGGAGGAGTTACATTAAATAAGCTTTCATTAATCATGTCAACAATTTGATCTTTAGAATGATGAGAGTGAACAGCAATTCCCAATTGTTGAGCAACAAGCTTAAGTTCTGTTTTCTACATCACACACTGTTTGCACATTTGACAAGAAATCTTTTAGCTTCATCAAGCGTAGTAATAGTAGACATCATGAATAAATCACAGTCACAAAATATCAAGAAATATCCTTATGATAATATCCTGATAAGAGGTCGCCAAATTTATGTTATGGAACAGAGAGAGAG
Organism: Coenobita brevimanus; assembly: GCF_032717465.1. Lineage (NCBI taxonomy): Eukaryota > Metazoa > Arthropoda > Malacostraca > Decapoda > Coenobitidae > Coenobita > Coenobita brevimanus. The sequence continues at coordinate 20,722,077 of NC_137030.1, read as the reverse complement.
ATAATGAACACTTCAAATGAGAATACTAAAAATCACTACTGTCCCGCAAAGTTCCAGGTTCAAAACAAAAGCGTTAGGTAAAATTACAAGTTAATGTTTAATGCTCAAACTAACAACTAAACATTCAGGACTCATAAGGATAATGTAATGGCAAAAAAAACAGGTTAAATATATGGGTAACTGCAATAGCCTCTATTAACACGAAATTAGCAATAGTAAATTTATCTACGTCAGCCCTGATAAAATGAGAAAACAGGATAATGCTCAGTGAATGCAAGATATATTATTACAGATACAAAATATTATTACTACTGGCTGACAGTAAAACTTCACATTAATCTCAAAAACCTCACCAGGCCTACAAATTAACACCTCATGCTATACAGAACAAGGAAAAATGTAATAACACTTATACTCAAATTACACAGCAGCTAGATGGTTGGAGACTTCCTGAGCACTCACAAAAATAATAAACAACTGTACAGGGGAGGACAGAGATGCAAACAAAATGAGGAGTAGATCCAAGTGGCAATTAATGCAGAGACTGAGCTCACTATATAGGGGCCGGCAGAGCTTGATACAACTTGTAAGAAGGACGCGCAAATGAAGCCATAGGGGACAAAGAGTTGACACTCCTGCTTTGAACAACAGAAAGAACGACTTACTCTACTATAAGGGGAGAAGGGAGGAGTGAGGTAAAACACGCTCGTGATCAAACATACAGCATACTGTACGTTAGAGTTATACAAAGGATGATGAAATCATAGGCTTTGTAACACCAGGCAGGAGGATATTTTCTTGGAGGCATATGAGGTTGAAAGCAAGGGCACATTTTTCTTTATTGATTTTCATATGTACGGTTTCTGTTTGCCGTACAATTTTTCAGTGATCCTCTTGGAGCTTCTTCAGGAGTTCCCCAAAGGGTAGCGACGTTTTGGAACTATCTTGTTCCATCTTCAGGCTGGATCTGATGGTTCTGTCTTTGTTTGTGAATATTCACCCCACACATGGTGGAGCACAGACAAACTGAGAGCCCGTCAGAGAGATGCAGGACAGCAAACGGACAAAAGCCAGAAAAAAAAAAGTACACATAAGAGATTTGTCAATGCCAAAGTCGGCAGTGACGATGCTGGTCGGCAATGGGAAGAGTAATCCTTTACTGCGACTAGAAGCATCGGAGTGAGAGTGTTGCCCACGACCCTGGCGGCATCCGTAATGGCGTCGACGGAAGAAGCGAAATTCTCGCTCGGCTGAGAGCATTGACTGGACAGTCCAGAATATAGTGGCAGAGGGGCTCAGCAGACAACGTCAGACAATGGGGACATGGCTCAGGCTCCAATCTAGCAATCTGATGATAACATAGGAACCCTATTCGTACATGCCAGAGACTGACAAGGAGATAATTAGGTACACCATGGGGAATGGAGAGCGGAGCATAGGACGAGGCTGCAGCATACCAGGCAGCCAAGCAAGAGCCCTTACTTATACATAGGTGATGAGCATCCCTAGTGAGCCTGCGAACCGCATCGGCTGTCGCAGAGAGAACATGCGACACACTAGGGCAGAGCTGGAAAGTGACCTCAGGGAGTAAGCAAGCAGAGCATGCAGCCACATCCACAAGCTCATTGCCTGCAATACCAACATGTCCAGGGATCCTGTGAAAAGTCACTGAGCCACCCAGTTGCATCATGAGAGATGCCACTGTGTTTACTGTAGTGAGTAAAAACGTGTGATGTGCAAGGGAGAATGTCCGCAGGCACTGAAGAGAAGAGAGGGAGTCCATATGGATAGACACATGACGATGGTGATGGCAATGGGCGTGGCGCAGAGCACTGAGTAATGCCAGCTCTGCTTGAAAAGCGGAGACCCCTGGGGATAGGCGCAAGGACTCTGTATATCCAAAGGGGAAACGGTGACCCTGCCGAACCATCAGAGCAGACCGAGCCATCTGTGAAATAAGCCACCAACACAGTGGAGTTCAGGGCAGCAACCCGACTGGGTCCCTCCTGCTGGAGGATGGCAGGAATGGAATGACGAGGTTTTGTCTTGGTAACAAAATCTTAAAAGGGGAGGTGCCCAGGAAAATGGAGTGGAGTAACCTGGACAAGGCAGGAGATCACTATACACCTCCAGTGCCATCCTCAAGCCATGAATAATGGCTACCATGGCTCAAACCCAATCCCTCCAGTGGAGAGGCCCGGGGGGCCTACTTAACAGCCGTTTCAGGAGTGCAGAAACCGGTAGGTGGGGCTGATGTTAAATCAGCCGGAACGTCACTGCTGTTGCACACAATGCTATCCTATGCTCCAGGGAGGGGAAGCCGCTTTCAAGGTGCAGGTTGACCAGACTGGACCAGCAGGGAGCACCGAAGATGACCCATAGAACGTCATTCTGGAACACCTCAAGAGACCGAATGGTAAGTGGGGAAAGATCAGTGTGGCAGATCGTACCATAATCAACTAGAGAGTGGATAGCACGAGTGTAAAACGTGCATTTGACAGCATAGGATGCCCCAAGACTGCGCTGAGAAAAGAAGCGCAGTGCAGCAGTGTGGGTGGCAGCCCATTCTCGTAAATACCTGATATGCCTGGTGAAAGTGAGCCCACTGTCAAATAAGACCCTCAGATACTGGTGGAGAGCAATGAGAGTGAGTACATGTCCACCAAGCATCAGGGGGAGATCTGGAGGGCGGAGACCGAATGGTAGGCACTTGGTTTTCAAGAGGTTGACCTTCAACCCCAGTTCGTTCACTTGGCGTGCAACCTAGAAAGAGCGGTAGGGGCCTAGGTGAAACAGTCCCTCCTTGAGAAAACCAGGGCCAGGTCATCTGCATAGCATAATAGCCTATCGCCAGGGCCATTATCAACTGACAGTAAACCCTCCGCCATGACATTAAACAGCAGGGGGCTGAGCACACTTCCCTGGAGGGTACCACTGGGTTGTGAATAAAAAGGTGAGAGCTGCCCCTGAAATCGCACCCTCACAGTGCGATGAACAAAAAACTTCCCCACCCATTACAAAAGCCTGCCTCCCACCCCTTGAGCTGCAAGGGCCGCATGAATGGTGAGGGGGTTGGTCAACTCAGATGCCTTCTCTAGGTCGAGAAAGACAGCCATTCCACACCTGCCTCGAAGCTCCCCAAGGAACGTCGCAAGGCAGTTGGTGGCACTCCTGCCTGCATGATAAGCAAAGATCCCCGTGTGCAATGGTCCCAATCTCCAAGATAGCCGGGTGTGAACTATCCTCTCAGCTGTCTTGGCAATGATGCTGAGGAGGGAGATTGGGTGCATGGTGGTGGGATCACAAGGCTTCGGGATTGGGTGAATAATGGCTGTCTTCCACGACCTAGGCAAACAGCCCACAAACCATGAGAAGTTGATCAGATCAAGCAGCCGCTCATTACCACAATCTCCAGCATGAGATAGGATGGAGTAAGTGAGCCCATCGAGCCCTGGCAGTGTCGCCTCTCCGGTGCAGCACTTTGTGAAGTTCCCCGCTGGTGATAAGGCCATCAGCGGGGTCAGGCCTACCACAGGCAGCCTGAATCACTGCAACACAAGAGGGAGATAGCTGCACCTGGAGGTCTCAGATGGGCTGCAGGAGATTGTGAGAGGCAGAACGGTCCACGAAGTGCTGAGCAAGTTGGCTGGCCTCAACGGCAGGGCCAGGATGAGAAGGCGGATGAGGAGGACGTGGATAAGAGATGGGCTGGACTCTCCTCCACATCTCATGGAGAGTGCAATGAGAGTCCAAGGTACGACACCATCTGATCAACGCCTCCTTCTTAAGGCAGTGTTTCTCCGAAGTCACATGGTGCGTGATGACAACCAGGTACCGATGGTGTAGAGATGAACGGAGCCGCCAGTACTGCCTGCATGCCTCATTAAACCGATTATTCGGTTCTCTGACCCTGGTGCTTATCCAGCCGTCCCTGTAGCACCTCATGGATAGCTGCTGGAGTAAAATAGTGAACAAAGCAGCCTGATGGAAAGCATGGGCCAGCTGATCCGCACGACCCTCGTGGTCTTGGGCAGGAGGAGAGACCTAAAAATCCTGGCCAAAGCTTGGACAAAGTCGGCCCAGTCAGTTTTGCTAAGGTCCCACAGCGGTGGGGGGAGTGGGGGGGTGGGAATGCAAGCAGAAGCCCGATGTCAAAGGCATAGTGATTGCTTGCTAGTCTCAGGTGGAGCGACCACCACACCGAGCCGACAAGGGGGGATGAGACAAAAGATAAATCTAGATGACCTCCACCAATAGGGATGGGGTCATCAATGTTATTTAAAAGGGAGACACCACCCATCTCCTCCAGAACCAATGAGATGTGCTGGCCTGCCTCATTGGATGGAAGGGGCGATGCGAGGATGGCGTGGTGAGCATTAAATTCGCCCCCAATAAAGACAGGGCCAAAGGCAGCTTGGGAAAACAGTTCTCCCACATCGAGAGTATCCTTGTGACTTCTGTAGATGTTGTACACTGTCAGCGTGGAGGTTGCTAAGTGGAGTACCACACCTTGCACCTCCACACCTTTTCCACAGAAGGTAGAGGGTTCACAAACGGTGCAGGAGATATGGTCCCGAACCAGAATGGCACATCCCTGTGGTGCCACACTCATAAGGGAGGAGATAGGTGGTGTATCCCAGGAGCCAAAAGGTGGAACTGTCTGGGGGCAAAGTCTCCTGCAGGAGGAACACGTGAGGCTGATCCCTGGCAGCAGCCTGCTGCAAGGGTGGGAGCTTGCTTCTGGCCCCTAAACAATTCCACTGGATGAGGTGGAGGTCTATGTTGCTGGCTCACAGGCAAGGGGAGGCAGGAGGTTGTTGCCCATTGAGGAAGGCGGGACCTCGATCCCCGTGTCAGCTGCCACTGGTGCCGGCACGTGCTCTGGTGGAGGGAGTGGAGGATGAGGTGACTGAACCTCCAGAAGTGCGACAGCAGAAGATCAAGGCCGTGCCCTCTGCACTGGGTGAGCTGCCCCGTGAGGGAGAGGTTTGGTAATCCCTGAAGGGTGCGCTGGCCTGTGAGGAGGCTGAGGGGCACCATGCTGCTGCTTTTTCTGAATGGCCTTGTTGATGGTGCGATCTATCACAGCGGTGACCTGGACGGTGGAGCAATTTAGCCCAAGGCACCACGTGATCCCCTCCATGATCGCTTCTGCTATTTGTTTCCCCAGGGCATGGAGCTCCTGTAGATCAAGAAATAGCTCCTGCTGAGTGGGGGTCTGTGGGGGACTGGTAGTGGCGCAGGCTGGCAGATCCTGTGAAGGCAGGCTCGGGCAGTGGACCGTTGCAGTAGTGATGCCCTGGTCAAGACCAGAGGGCAGGGGAGGGAACGCTTCCTCATCAAGAGGAGGTTGACTCGGTGCGGTGGAGCGACACTGCTGCCCCCAGACGAAAGTGGCCGGGGGAGCTGGAGTCATATTGGCAGCCTGCTGTTCCCTCACCCACACAACCTGTCGCTCACGCCCTTGCATCACCCTCTTCATCCTCACTGGGCAGCTGGGGTGCCAGGCATGGTGAGACCCCAAACAATTGGGGCACTAGGAGGTAGCTGGCTCCTTCACACTGAACTTCGCCAGACACTGCTCTGTGTCGTGGCCACCAGATGCCACACACGAAGGGGCGATTGCAGGTGGCCAGGTGGTGACCGTAACATTGATAGCGGTAGCACCGGAGCAGCTCTGGCATAAATGGGCTCAGATAAAACTCCCCACAAATGCCAAGGTTGAGGGATTTCACCAGGGGACCCCACAGAGACACGTAGACCTGCTGCGTCTCCTCCCATGTACGCTGGTTCTGGCATTGTGTGGCTTCCTCCACCAGGCTGTGCTGCAGCAGGATATCCACTGGCATATGCCGTGGATATCCCATCACAGTGTCCTTTGTCAACTGTCCTCCCAATGGCAGCTCGATGATCTTTACGGGTGGGGCCTCCTCCTCCGCCAGCACCTTCAGTCTCAGATATGCATACTCTTCCTTCGGTATCAGCATGCAGCTCTCATTGCAGCCAAAGCGGTTGGTGACTGCAAGCCCTGGCAAGTGTTGCACGAGGGCTGCAACTGTGCTGTAGCTGGTGCTGAATCCCGGTTGAAGAGGCACGCGAAATGCCAGGAAGTTGGAACGGGATGGTGGTGGAGCCCGGACTGAAACTGAAGGGCATGGCGCAGGTGGGGGCTCCCATGGAGCCACCGAGCGTGATACCAGTGGTGGTTTGCTTCCCTGTGTCACTCGTGGTTTGTTGAGCAAAACAGAGATCCAGCCCTCTTCGTCAGGAGTAGTAGCGGCAGCAGAGGCAGAAGGGGTGGATGCCCTAGCAGTGGGAGTAGCTGCCTAAGGTGCCCCAGCAGTGCGAGCACGAGCACCCACGCCAGAACGGGCAGCAGGCAGAGACAGCACGGAAGCACCAGGAGGTGGGTGGCATTACGGCTTAGACACCAAGGCAGGACCGCATGCAGCATGGGAGGAAGCAGAGGTGCCAGAGGTAGTGGAAGGAGCAAGCGGGGCCGGAGTGATGTCCTCCATCACCCTGTGTAGACGGACAACCTTCACAGAACGCGTTGAGGAGGAGGTGGTGGAAGCAGCATGGGGGGACGAGCTACAGTCCCCGTAGGCCTGAGAGCGATGGGAACAGCAAGGGATTCCCCAGTGGAGGATGAGGAGGAGCTCCCGGTGGAGAGCTTACACTCTCATTTCTGCCCTGGCAACTGGCTTAGTGGGGGAGGGCCTCGAAGGAGGAGGCAGGAGGCAAGCAGGCCCCGGGGGCCTAGGGATACAAGACCCCTTTGTGGCATGTAGCAAACAGACACTCACCGAGACACAACCACACTACACTCAAACAGACAGACAAACACTCACCACCACAAAAACAATAAACAGTAAACCTGGCAAGGTCCCTACAGTGATGGGTAACCTATGCTCCCCGCCCTCTAAAGGGTGACGTAGGAGACCCCCTCCACTTCCTCGTAAGGGTCATTTCTAATCTATAAGAGCTATCCTTTGTGCTTCCTATAATCAGGCCCTAATGGCCTCCCCTCGTGGTTATGCCCTAACGGCACTGCCCTCGGGGTTCGGAGTCGTACCACACAGAGGGACACTAAGGGTAGCCGGGGAAAATAAAACTAAATCACCCCCGCAAACACACCCACAGCCACACCCACATGCACACACTAACAGGCGTGTCTGGCCGGAGAAGACTAAGTCCAGCCTAGAACAGGATAATCAGAAGAAAATCCTCCCCTATGCCAGAGACTAAGTCCCCAATCGGCCAAAAACAGGAAAAACAAGCAAAACTGAAACACCAGGAACTGAGACTAAGTCCAAGCTGGCGTGGATGAAATAAGGCAGAGTCAAGAGAGAGACTGGCCAGAGGTCATCACTCCACGGGAGCTAAGCATGGAGTCGTTCTGTCATGGCTGCTGGTATACGATTCAGGTGAATCAGGTGGAGACAGATGGGCGGTCAGCTCGCTCATTGGCTGCTTCGTTGGCTAAGCCTACGTGGCGTTTTGATGACGGTAGGATACTTGTGTGTTTATTGTACGTTTTCATGCAATAATGTAGAGTACATGTAGAAACACAGAGACGACGAGGGTCTTGTTCTCTGTTCGAACATGACCCTTACTTAAATCTTGCAGTACAAGAGATCCATAAATTCAATCTTCTGGAAGCAGAAACAATAAAATGAACCAATGATGTCCAAAATCATGTTTTCGTGGTGAATAGGATAACGCCTTCGTTACGATGATATCTTTCTTTGTTCTTGCATCACTCAAAAAATTTTATTAAAGTGCTGGAGAAACTTTCAACGGGAAGTGTTGAGTATAACCTTTATAAAGCTCTTCGCTGCTAGAAATCTTTTTTTATACTGTGTAACACCGTCCAAGGCTAGCAAGAATGGATACGACTTTCATTATCCCCACCACTACAAGAGCCCTCACCTAGGCCGAGTAAAATCTTTTGAAAGTGTCAGAAATAAACCAATAAATAACCTCACTACATTCAAGGTGTATAGTATTCTCTCTCTATTTTTTTTTTTCATTGAAAGAAGCGTGGGCGATTATTTTTTTCCTAAAGTTGTATTGTGTATTATTATATTTTTTCCTTGCTCTTTTGTCACTTTGTTTCCTGTAGTCGCAGTTTTACAGGTAAAATATTTTTTTTATTTTCTCTCTCTCTCTCTCTCTCTCTCTCTCTCTCTCTCTCTCATCTATCTATTTATCTATCTGTCTATATCTATCTTGTTATCTATCCTATATATCTATCTATACAACAATATTTGGTCAAAATTCATGTCGTTGTTGCCCCACACTCCCCGTACAGTACTGATTTCGGTTCCTGTGATTTTTTTTCTTGTTCCCCAAGTTAGAAGAAATTCAGGAACAATCGCCGGTGTATCTGAACAAGGTTACAAAAGACGACTACAGGAAGTGTTTCGCGGAAAGGGAAAAGCGCCGGGACAGGTGTACAGCGCTTCAAATGGAGTACTTTGAGGGGAACTAAAGTGGATTTGCTGTATTGTAATGAAGTTGTGTATTAACAGGTTTGGAAATTTGGGGATCCCCCCTCGTACAAGTACGAGTCGCTATCAATTTATCTTTCTATCTCTTTATCTATGTATCTATCTATTTATCTATCCATATCTATATCTTTATCTATCTATCTATCTATCATCTATCTATCTATCTATCTATATCTATATCTATATCTATCTGTCTATCTATTTATCTGTCTATCTGTCTATCTGTCTATCTATCTATCTATTTATTTATTTATCTATCTATCTATCTATATATATATATATATATGGCACTCAATAGTTCTGATTCCCAGACATAATTGTTGTCAATCTATCTATCTGTGTCTATGAATGGCCAAACGCTTCAATCCCGGAAGGGATGGCCACAAGCGAATCGCCCCCATATCACCCTGTCCTTCGCTATCAAGTTACCTTCATTTCAACTCCCACTACCGTCACTCATGCTTCTCTTCAGCCCATCCCTTTACTTCATCCTAGGTCGTCTCCCCTACCCACATCTCTCTTCCTGATTGTATCAGTTTCAGTGCACTGAGATTTGAAAAGAAGAATACTTGCCGCCACTGACTTCTTCGGCCATAAAGAACCACTGGGATAGTCAAATGACATTTCGTTCGATGCAGCAAAAATTATTCAGTTTCTTTGTATTTGCAAAACTCCATAGGTATATTCTTTTGTGGCTGCAGAAGTACAGTTGGTCTGCTTTTACCTCATGGAATTGGGCCTCATTTACAAGTTTTATACTAAGTTCTGGTTGCATGAAAATCGATGAGCCTTAATTATGAGATAAGAATGAGTCTCCTTGATAACTAGTCAAACGTATCCTCCAGTCTGATAACACTTGACTAATAGCCGAGCTTATATGGTTAGAGATCTTTGTCAGACGAAAACAAATTGACTATAGTTGTTCATCCTTACGTATTAAAGCAAGAGCAATAGTTTATCTCATATAGTACAACAAGAATTATCACGTTCATTAGAAGAAGATCTTACATAAATTTTAAAGGAGCGTTGTGGTGTGGATGTGGATGTGACTGAAAGCGTTAGGAGAAATACAATGAGTTAGTTTGGCTGTATGAAGAGGATGGAGAGCGAGCGACTGACGAGGAGAGTGTATGTGAGTGAGGTGGAGGGGGGGAGAGGGAGGGGGAGGCCAAGGATGAGATGGAAGGATGGAGTGGAGAGGTACATGAGAGAGGGGGGGTTTGAGCTCGAAGCAAGGCAGTGAAATGACGGGGGACAAGGCGACATGGTGGCGATTTGTTTGTGGCCACCCGTTACCGGATTTAGGTGTCCGGCAATAGACAGATAGATAGATGGAGAGATAGACAGACATTCAAAAAGGAGAGAAATTGCAAACACTGACTCCGCGTCATGGAAGATTATCGGCAAACTACTAATAAATGGTTCAGATTAGAATTTTAATGCAAGAATTTTTAGTTCACTGTTATTCCATTTACAATATGCATAATTCAGGCTTTTATTACAACAAGAATGTTTTACTTTTGCAATGGGAAGAATATCTCAGCCTTTATTTTCACAGAAAGAACAATTAAACTTTCCTTAATCCAATAAGGACTCGAGATTCAGGAGCCAGAAAATTTGCTACCAGTGACCTCATCCGCCATACCTCGGACATTCAACTGACATTACATCTGATATAACACTGATGATTCAGCTTTTACTGAGATTTTATTTGATCAGTTTTCTCATATTTTCAGTGAGAATACTTATTTTTTTGCTCATTTCAGCAAGATTATTTAGCTTTTAATATAAAAGGGATAATAGTTCAACCTTTAGTTTTAAAATAAGAATAGTTCATTTTTCATTAGTCTTGTAGATACACGAGATTCAGGAAGAGGAAAAGTCGCTACCAATGACCTCATCAGCCAGAGAGAACAGCTCGGACATTCAACTGACATTACATCTGATAGCGGCGCACTAAAATAAAATCACATCAGATAACACGGCACTGTTTTATTCAGAGGCTCTTATCGCATCAAGGAAAGTGGGAGTTTTCACTAGTGCAACGTAAAGTTCGTAAAATTCCTTCTGTTCTAGATAACTTGAATTAGTTTACAAGAGATTTCTCAAACTGGACGCTCACATACAACCTTAACTAACCTCTTCAGTGTAAGAGATGAGTCCTAAGTTGGCAAAAAAATAATCTTGAGATGGCAAAAATGTCATAGAGAACACGTCCGTGGACTCAAGTGTGAGATAAAAACGTCACACTAAGGGAAAATTGCGTCTGATAATAAAACAGTGTTTCACTCAGGAGCTCTTACTGCATCAAAGTAACTGGGGTTAAGTTGCGAAAAGAGTAATGTATAATCCATTTCACTGCGAGAAGTCTCCCATCAGGCGGTATCAGAAATGAAAAAGAGAGGATTACTGAGATTGTTTGTAATGGAAATTACTAGTATTTCTTAATCTGTAACAACGTCATATCAGTTTTTACGCCATGCTTTCCTCTCTTGGTGGGGGACTTTACGGTGTTCGTACTTGAAGGGCTTTGCTGAAGAGTCAGGCACTTTACGCTTAGATGTCCATCTTTGTTGGAATAAAGCACTCGACCCTTCAGTCAACAGTGTGCGCATTAACCCAGTAGTGTCTAGACTACGGCAACAATATCCTAACTAGGAGACACCTCCTTAACGTGAGTAATATCGTTCATAGTAGTAAGCATGAAATGACAAAGACAGCATGCTGAAAGAAAAGTTGGAGAATGCCTCAGTATGCAGATTGTCTCCTTTAACGTGAAGAACACTGTCCATGGTAGTAAAAGTGAAATGAATAATATCATTATACTAAAATAGGTGGTGAGGATTTTCTCTCTACTTAAATCTGTCACTACAAGAAATCTCACATATTCTGACTGCAATCGTCTGGCTACAGAGGGAATGCAACTGATAAGACGTCCTCATACTAAAAGGGTCATTGAACCGGATAAGGGGTCTAGAGGGAATGTAAGGTACCAAGAAGGAGAGACGAGACAAATGAGATTCGTCAGCTCTTAGGCTTCCATGACTCATGCTCCTGTGAATCAAATCATTTATCGTTACCTGGAACAGGATACAGGAACTCTCTCGATAAATCATCCTTATACTTAACACACCCAAGGACGTTGCTTTCATTTTATTCGTTCTGCTTCCAGAGGATTTTATTCAGATTAGGAGCTCACCCAAGGAAGTGGAACGATTGCTGAAGGCTGAACAGAATCGTCTGTGGATAGCAAGACCTTTTTACAGATATTTCTTGCACTGTGTTACTCTCTTCTGTGTTTTATTCACCCCTTGGCTTGGTGGCATTACAAAACATCTTTAGTTATTTCATTTTTGCCACAAGAGGATTTTTATTCTACTTAGGAAGGACTACTATAGTTCATTCTCATTCACATGGCGTAGATTTTCGTCCTTTTGTAGCTAATTTCCAGTAGCTTAGGGGCAGAATAATGCACTACTATGGCTCTACGTCCTTTCTGTAACACTTCGTGGCGATTAGCACCATATTCAGGTACTAATTTCTTGTAAATGCTCTGAGTTGTTGACGGTGGGATTGAAAGTTCTTGCCCAGTTAAAGTGTACAGATTATGGTAGAGAAGAGGTTAACATTCCCAGGCTCTGATAACTCACTGTCAGAAGAATAAATTGTCTGGTGTTCGCTTAGGTAACACACTAGATTTTCTCGACCATGACACGATTAATGGAGGTTACATCTAACTCCTTCCAAGTCGAAAAGTAATCTAAAGTTGAGTAAAATTTTGTAGTGTGTGATGCTACAGAATGTGGTGAAAGGTTCTGGTGTATCAGATAGAGCCAGGATTCCGGGGGCTTGAATGATGAGTGAATGGAAGCGTGGCCCAGTGGAGTGGGCAAATTTGAGCTGCCTGGACGCTGCTACTCCAACCTTCCCAAGGTGGGAAAGGAGGTCCGAATGATGATGATGATGATGATGATGACTGCAAGAGCATTTAATTCTAGGCTCTCTGATGATTAAGTTATTATTATTATTATTATTATTATTATCATCATCATCATCATCATCATCATCATCAAACATCTGTTGAGCAAAGAAGAGTGGCTGCACATGACAGGAATGATTGGAGAGAAATTGTAAATGAGTAAATGGTTACGCGGCCCTGAGGGGATATTCTCCCGCATTTGGTTTGATCAGCTGATCAGGTCAGGTGCGGGTAAGGGGAAGTGCATTATGATTTGGCAGGGGTAAACCAGCTCTTCAGTCGGACCCTGCTGCGGATGTCGCTGATTGCACTGCGAAATTGACCCTCGTGCGGTGTGGTGCGGTGAGGATCTGTCGCTTCTCGCCTTGGGGCTAAGATACGAATAAATGTGTGTGTGTGTGTGTGTGTGTGTGTGTGTGTGTGTGTGTGTGTGTGTGTGTGTGTGTGTGAGAGAGAGAGTAAATTGATAGTGTGTAGGCTTGTTTCAGCTACCTACCTCCCTTTCTTTGGGGGAAGCAGCCTAGGTATATAGATAGATAGATTATTATTGTTGTTGTTGTCGTTGTTTTCCCAGGCTAATCTAAAGCCTGAACACAATGGACTGCAAGTTGAAGGTGTCATCTTCTCTCAGTCCTTCATCCTTTTCCTGAGGGAGAGTGAGGTAGTTGAGGAACGTTTGTACCACCGGACACTTCACAAGCCTGGCTATATCGGTGCCACCACAAGAAGGCGTCACTCTCCAGTCTCCAGTACCTTGGTCTGAAGAAGCTGAGGTCCACTACACCCTCTACAGTAGTACACCATTCAAGGCGTGGGAGATTATTATTATTATTATTATTATTATTATTATTTTCCATTGGTATCTCCGGTTGATTTCATTCAGCTCGTCTCCAAGGGTTAATTTTTCAATGCATAAAATTTCCATGTGATCCTCTAGCGGTAGTTTAGGTGGGGAATTTTTCTTTCTCTTATTCTTGACCTTTTCATTATCATCATCAACGGTAACCAGAGCATTAGTTTCTTATGCATACGTGAAGTAATTGATTTTTTTTTCTTCGGATCAGCATCGTCTGGTGTTAGCCTGAACGGAATGTGTGGGTTGTTTCACACCAGAGAGAGAGAGAGAGAGAGAGAGAGAGAGAGAGAGAGAGAGAGATTATGCAAAGAGAAAGGGAATAAAAGAGAAGAAAAATGGGTAAACTCAATACACGAGCGAAAAAGAAAACGGCCCCACACTCAATTTTATAGCACCGAGGACTCTCCTAGAAGAGCGGGAAGCCTACTAACACAGCAGGAGACTCCATGTAACAGCACTGAAAAGACCCAAACAGCAGCAAATAACCAAACAACGGTGTTTTTAACTCCTACCATATGCTAGTGTCTTTTGTAGCTTATTTACACTACTAAGAGATGTTAAGTTTATTATTTGTATCAACAGAAGTTTCTATTAAAAGATAATACCAGACGGTTTGATTAACCCCAGGAGACTCAATTAGCACTTTATTTTGTTTAATTATCTATAATGTCATTTCTTATATGAATCCTCTTACAGTCAGATGTCTCCAGTAAGCCTGGGAAGACCTTTCGTTAGCAGTGTCTAAGTAAAAACAAAATCGTCCGTATATATATATAATATTTTGGTTTTACGCCAGATATCCCCGAAGGGCTAAGGCGTTGCCCCAGGGTAGAGGACTTTGGGCTGGAGCGTGTAGCATTTTATGACCGGATGCCCTTCCTGATGTCTACCAATGACCCTTGGGTGGGTTCGATCCTTCGACCAGAGCGGAGCGTTCTAACCCACTGAGCCACGGCTGCTAATATATATATATATATATAATATATATATATATATATATATATATATATATATATATATATATATATATATATATATATATATATATATGTGTGTGTGTGTGTGTGTGTGTGTGTGTGTGTGTGTGTGTGTGTGTGTGAAAATTAGAATTAAAGCGATGGCATAATATTATTATTATTATTATTATTATACCACAAACCCATTTCACTGAACCTGGGAGAGGTTTATGGAACAGGACGGACATTATACATACAGCTGTTATTAATTCCTACCCTAGAAATGCTGTCTCTAATGATGAATTAAATAGACCGTCAGTGACATGAACAAAACACATTACTACATACATGACCATCGAACCTCTACATCGGTAACATCGCCATTAAAATCATCAACATGTATTCCACTAAGCAATCCCATGACCGAGACTGTATATTTTCGTAATCATGATCATGATTATGATAATCGTCAGCATGATCCCAGTAATCCTGTTTTCCAACAGTAAATCGCACAATCTCTCTCTCTCTCTCTCTCTCTGTATGTATGCATGTATGTATGTATGTATGTATGTATATGTGTATACAGGGTGTCCTGGGACGAAAGAGAATAACTTTGGGAAGATATAGATCGATTGATGAGGGTTTTCCAGGCAAAAAAAAAAAAAAAAAAAAGTTATTTAACTTTGTGTCCAAATTTCAGCCTCTTTTTTTTTTTTTTTATGCGAGGAAGAAGGAACCAAAGGCCATGGCCCGCAGTAACAGTTCCCTCCAAGAGAAAAACAAAATACAATAGAGAGCCAAATTCAAGATACGATCATTTTGAGATGCCTGGACACACTGCGTTTGAAAGACTGGAGATCATAGGCAGCAGGAAATACAGACAGAGGGAGACAGTTCCAGAGTTGACCTGTTGCATAAATGAAAGACTGGGAGTAACGGTTAACTCTTGCATTAGAGAGTTGGACAGAAAAGGGATGAGAGTTTGCTGCCAGACGGGTGCTACGCGCCCGTCGTAGAGGTGGAGGAATGCAAGCAGACAGTTCAGAGGAGCAGTGACCATTAAAGTAGCGATAGAAAAGAGATAAAGATGCAACAGTGCGGCGAAGAGACAGAGGTTGAAGGGAGTCAGTAAGAGGAGGAGAGTTAATGAGACAAAAAGCCTTTGACTCCACCCTATTGAGAAGAGCTGTATGTGGGGAGCCTCCCCACACATGAGAGTTGTACTCCACACAGGGGCGGATAAAACCTCTGTATAGAGTCAACAATTGTGCAGGGGTAAAGAAAGAGCGGAGTCGGCTTAGCACACCCAATCTCTTAGAAGCAGATTTTACAAGAGATGTAATATGATCTTTCCAAGATAAGTCCCGAGTAAATGAAACCCCCAACATGTTCAAGGATGATGCAGGATTAAGGTGAATATTATTAAACATTAATGGGTATACCTGTGGAAGATTTTGTCGGGTTGATAGGTGTAAGAACTGAGTCTTAGATGCATTAAAGACAACCATATTATTTTTACCCCAGTCAGAGATACGAGCCAAGTCAGACATTAGGTGTGCCATAGCCTCATCCCTTGTTTCTTGAAGTAACTGTTGAGATGGGCGTTGCGGGAACCGAATGGAAAGGTGAAGGGTGGAGTCATCAGCGTATGAGTGGATAGGGTTAGATGTACAGCTTAGAAGATCATTGATGAATAAAAGGAAGAGAGTTGGTGATAGGACAGAGCCCTGAGGAACACCACTGTTGATAGATCTAGGAGAAGAACGATGGCCGTCTACAACAGCGGCTATAGAACGACCAGAAAGGAAGCTAGCGATGAAGGCACAGATAGAAGGATAGAAACCGTAGGAGGGCAGTTTGGAAATTAAAGATTTATGCCAGACTCGATCGAAAGCCTTTGAGATGTCAAGTGCAATGGCAAAGCTTTCGCCAAAGTCCCGAAAGGAGGATGACCAGGAGTCTGAAAGGTAGGTGAGAAGATCGCCAGTGGAGCGTGCCTGACGGAACCCATACTGACGATCGGAAAGAAGGTTGTGATAGGAAAGATGCCTTAAAATTTTTCTATTAAGAATTGACTCGAAAACTTTTGAAATACAGGACGTTAAAGCAATTGGACGATAGTTGGAGGGTTGGGAGTGGTCACCCTTCTTTGGGACTGGCTGAATGAGAGCAAACTTCCAGCAAGAAGGAAAGGTACAAGTTGACAGACAAAGGCGAAAGAGTTTGCCTAGGCAAGGTGTAAGCACAGAAGCACAGTTCTTGAGAACAACAGGAGGGACCCCATCAGGCCCATATGCCTTGTTAGTACTGAGGCCAGTGATGGCAGAAAATACATCAACTGAAGACATTTTAATGTCAGCCATGAGGAAGTCAGAGGGGAGAAGTGATGGAGGAACAGCACCGGAATCGTCTAAGGTGGAATTGGAGGAGAAAGTCTGTGCGAAGAGATCTGCTTTATCAGTAGAAGAAATAGCTACAGAACCATCAGAGTAGAAAAGAGGAGGGAAGGATGATGAGGTAAAGTTGTTAGAAAGATTTTTGGCAAGATGCCAGAAGGAGCGGGAAGAATTCGAGTTGGAGAGTTGAGAGCATTTAGTATGGATGAAATTATTTTTAGTAGAGCGAAGAACAGACTTAGCACGATTCCGGGCAGAAACGTAAAGATGATGTGATTCAGGTGTGGGTTGGCTCCGGTACCTTTTGTAGGCCCTCTCCTTGTTGCGGACAGCATTAGAACAAGCGTGATTAAACCAAGGCTTTCTTGCGTTAGTCAAAGGATATGAGAAAGGAATGTATGCTTCCATGCCCGAGAGAATAACCTCCGTAATGCGCGAGGCACACTCAGATGGCTCCCGGCCATGGAAGCAATAATCATTCCAGGGAAAATCAAAGAAGTACTAAGGAGTTAAAACTACCGATTACTTTATGGGTGAATTACGAGAGATTATTATAACCCATAAGGTTGTCAAACAAATGTAGTTCGGTGATGGTTGAGACTTAGACTTATATTCATGTAACATTTTTTGCTTAGAATGAGCTTATATATCATTTCCCAAGATTATGCCCTTTCCTTCCCGGAAACCTGTACAAATCAGCCGCTATAAGTCCATTGCTGAACAAAGGCCTCGCACAACGTTCTCCACGAATTCTTTGAGCTAATCTACCAGGTTTTGCCTGCAAACTTCTCTGTCTCATCTCTCCACCTCGTCTGGCCTTTTTCTGCTACGCTTGCAATCTTGTGAAGTCAGACTCTTACGCCATCGGTTATCCTTATTTCTTGGTACATGACCAATCCACCTCCATATCAGTTCTTTTATAACTTCTGTAATGTCTTTGCTTTTACTCTGCTCCCTCATCCAGGCTGATGTCTTCCTGTCTCTCAAAGATGTTCCCAACACTGACATATCCTTTGCGCTTTGAAAATGGACGAATTAGTTTGTTCTCCGTTGATTTTGCCAGTTTCCAGGTCTCACAGCTGTACGTCATAGCTGGGATTATACATCCGTTAGACACTTTTCGATTCTTACATACTGGCAAACTACTTTTCATGATGTCTCCATGTTTATCAAAAGCTTTCCCTCCTATTGTAATGCATCTTTTTATTTCGTTTTCATGGTTTTTCGTTAGTTGTAGTATTTACCCCAAGAAAATTTACTCCTCAGCTTCTTCAAGAATGTCTTCGTTCGATTTGGTTATGCCCTTTGGTGTATTTGGATTAAACTTTATTTTTATTTTGACTCGTCTTTAGCCCTGCAGTGAGGCTTTCTCTTTTCAGGTCAGTTAATATTTAATGCAATGTCTCTGCTGTTTCTGAGATTATGACAATGCCATGTGCGAATCGTAAATGGTTGAAGTCTTCTCCATCTTTTTTAACTCCTTTGTTCTCCCATTCTAGTTTACTGAAAATGCTTTCAAAACGTGCTATAAATTATTTTGGTGAAATTGTATCTCCTTGACGCACTGCGCTCTCTCTCTCTCTCTCTCTCTCTCTCTCTCTCTCGCACGCGCGCGCTTTTTTTTTTTAGGGGAAGAAGTGTCTTAACTGTAGCAGTTCCCATTTTATATATATATATATATATATCTATATATATATATATATATATATATATATATATATATTTATTTATATATGTTTACGATCAGTTGTACTTTGTTCTCGTTTACTTCTTGTTCCCGTTCCAAATTTACAGTTATGTGTTCCACTGACTTGAAAGCCTTTTTTCGTAATCAGCAAATCTTAAACACAGTGGTTTATTATATGCTATAGATTTCTGCTTCCTGATACACACTATTTAGATGATCAGTAGTCGAGTACCAGCTTCAGAATCCTAACTACTCACGAGATTGATTTTTCTTTTTTCTTTTCTTTTTTTTCTTTTCCTTTTTTTTTTTTCCTTTTGCTGTTCGTAAAGACTTTAGGGCAGTGGTACTGAAAAGGCGGACCGCTGTCCGAATCCGGACCGTGACGAGTTCTGGTACGGACCCCAGTGACTTCCATCAATGAATGTTCAGTATCGCCCTCGAAAGAAAGAAACACAATATTTAGCATCTCTGGATGAGTTATGTCCACGGTACGGCTCAAAAAAACAAAATTTTTTCTGGTTGCCAGTTATTTTTATCTACTGCAGTAATATCAACATGTCCACTTGGTCAGTGCAGACGACTGAGCTAACTGATCAACACAGAAGCTACTAAATTTTCCAGCTACTGTAGGTGCTCACATCAAAGTAACGTGAGTTTCATAATAATAAGTACCATATTATTACTGAGATCTCGTCAGCATTAAATATTGGTAATATGAGAACAGGATTCCTAGCCTTAAGAATTCTGTATTTAGCAAGCTGCACTGCATGTACTCGTACCCACAGATTGTTGTCACTGGCTTGTTCAGTTGGTGAATTGAAGGACAGATATTGAAGAGTATTAAGACTGGTTAATGGTGGACGGTGTGGTGCTAAAGTGGTTGTGGTAGTACTAAAGTGACTGGGCTTATGTAAGGATGGTAACTGTAATTTGGACAACAGAAGAATGTTGTTTTGTCTCTTTGTGAAGGTGGGAGTCTGGAGAATAGATTTTTGTCTTGTTTAACCACCTTAACAACAGAAGAGAATATCTACTTTAAAGCTTATTTCATTTTTGCTCAGGGTATTTACATTCCGCACAGTTTTGGTATATTTTAAAGAAGAAATTACTCTGCATCCTAAAATAAATGCAAGTATTTTATTCCATTATTAATATTAAATACAAGATTTTACATCTGGACCTCTGCCACATCGGAAGATAGTATGACTGGACCTTCATAGGAAGTAACTGGGGAACCCTGCTTTAGAGAATAGTTTGTAAATAACTGACAATTAGTTAATACGGCGCCAAATACTGAGACCTCCTGAGTCGCCCTTTTGTACAAGAAAGTAACTATTGCATTACACCATTTTTTTTTTCTTTTTTTCAAACACTGGGGAAATAAGCGGGTAAACCGGTTTTGAAATTTCTACTGCATCCGACAGCAAATTTGCCACTATTCCTTCTTCTTCTTGGGCCTTTTCTTTTTTCATACTTTTAAAAGTACCTTATCTAGTGTTAACTCTGGCATTTCGCTTGCGCCATGTGAAAAGTTAGCTGTTTTCACGGTGTAATGTCTTTGATGCATAGAGTTGTTTGTAAAGTTCATCAGCTCTCTTCACCATCTTCTCTCTGCATTTGATGATTTCACCATTTTTGTCCCTCAGTAACATAATTTGCTGCTTTCTTAGTGTAAATTAACTTGGACTTGTTTCAGACTTTTTTCCAATTTTTGATAGTTTTGATCCATGTTTTTCTTACGCTTTGTCTTCTTTGTCTCGTGTTGAAAATAACTTTTACTTTCATCTCTCTTCTTCTTTTCATGGGCACGTGGGTCGTTTTTCAGTACATGTTGGTTTGGGTTTTATTAGCTTTCTTTACAGCCTCCGCTGATTAACATTTTGGTTTGTCATTCAACTCATCAGTGTCACACTCGGCATAACTTACAGCCTGAAATCTGTTCTTTATTTCTCAAAAAGCAGAATTGTTTTCGCTTACTTTTATCTGGCATGCCTTTTTATTATTAGGTTCTTTCATTCACTCCTGAAACTGAATTTGGCTGTGCAACCCACCATTCTATAGTCACTTCCTATACTTTGTTAATAACTGTGAAACTAGTGATCTTGATCTTATCTGCTATACTGAAGTCGATTACGCTCTCTGTTTCTCATTCTGGGCCTCTCCGGGTCCTCTTTCACCCTGTTCTTTTGTGAAAGAGTGTTCATTATTCCCATGTTGTACATTTCAACAAAATTTACCACCAAATCACTTATGCCATTCGTCTCTCCTACTCCAAATATATATATATATATATATATATATATATATATATATATATATATATATATATATATATATATATATATATAGCCCTCGGGACTAGTTCCTGACCATCCCCCTTTGCTGAACTTTTTCAGTGTTTCAGTAACACAGAGAGTAGGCCAGCATGCTCTCCAATACAAGCTTCTTTAAATATCAGCACCAAAGTACATGCACTGTACACACTACACTTCCTTAAAAAAAAAGGAAAAAAAAAATTGCTCTCTACAACAATGCCTCGGAGTCCCCGAGGGGGGTGTCACGAATTAGCGCGAGCGTATTTATAAGTTCGTAACATTTTGTTCAGAGTGAAAACCGCGAATTCCAGTGGAATTCTCATTGTGTATCACTTAATTTAACCGTCCACGTATTCACTCGATTGGGACGGTTTTCAGAACATTTTTCACTGTTTCATAAATGATCGTCCTTGCAAGCGACATTAGTGCCTTCGCTGAGTGATTTATCGTGAGCGTATGTCGCTCACATTCTTTCCGTTCGCCGTTGAGCAAACACGGCCGGCCCTCGCCCCCTTTTCATAATTTGAAGTCAGTCAGGCTTGGATCGTCGTGAGAGAAGGTTTGTTGTACAACGAGTTCCTGAAATCTCCACTTAGTGTGAATCGGCGAAGAGCATTCAGCGTATTGCAGCGTCCGTCCTATATATTGATGCCCAGTCATTCCGCTTAGCCCCTCCACTGACCAGTATTTCTTTTCGTTTTTCCTAGGTTTAACTGTTAGCGTTGGAATGAGCAAGTGAATGTATTCTCCTTGATATTTTGAATTCATTTTGAGACTCATGTAACGTAAATTTATTTCATTGTAATTAATAAATTTACAGTTCCTTTTCTTTGAGCTTGATGTAATGTAAACTTGTGTTTTATTACTCCACATTAAGCTTATTTTAGTTGCCGCTCCTACTGTAGTTGCACAAACGCTTTGTATTATTCATAACTGGTACTTAGGCCAGTCCTCTTGTACTAAGCCTAAATCCATTGTGCCAGCCTGGAGTTAATGCACTGGCAAGAACCTGTTTATCATTAATAGCATTTGTTATTGATTGTTAGGGGTGGAGTCACTTTCTCCAAGGGCTAACAGTACTAACAAACAGCACGTGTGAGTAATTAGTCTCTGCTGTGTACTGTTGAGAAAGTTTATAAGTTCTCGTCCTTACAGAATCAGCGAAGTAAGCCGGCATAAAGTAAACTTACTGCGTGATTTCACAAGTCAATTCATTGTCTCTATTTTCAAGCAAAACACATAACTTTTATTTAATTTTTAAATTCTCAAAAACCCCGTGACAAGGGGGGCCCATAAATGCCCCCACCATCCGCCCCTCTCCCGGTGTCGACTCTTTGAGCTGCCTAGATGCACTGTCTGACTCACTTCTTCATTTCTGCAACATTCGCGGCCTTTCCTCTAACTTTCTGTCTGTCAAACACCACCTCTCCTCGTCTAAACCTCACCTTCTCTTCCTTACTGAAACTCAGCTGTCTGAGACAACTGACAGCAAACCCTAATCTGTATCCTCCTGCTTTCTCTAAACTCATTTAAAAGCCAAAGGTGGATGTTGCGTATATGTACACAACGACCTATCATGCTCTCGTGTTCCTGAACTTGATTCTTCTGAATTCTCTACTCTCTGGCTTTGGCTCTCCTTTCATTCTCTGACTAAATGTATCTGTATTGTTTACTTATCTCCTAATTCTACTATCGAAAGTTCTTTGACTCTCTTCTACGATGGAACACATTCTATCCATTTCTCCTTCCTCTGAAATCTCCATTCTTGGAGATTTCAATGTTCACCACCACCTTTGGCTCTTATCTTTCACTGATCCACCTGGTGAACAAGCCTTCATCTTTTCTATCCTTAATGACCTAGAGCAGCTTGCACAGCACCCTACCCATATCCCTGACCGCCTTGGAGAGAGCTTCAACATACTTGACCTCTTCTTTACAACTAACCCTTCAGCTTACACTATTAATCTTTTCTCTCCATTGGGCTCCTCCGAGCATAATCTTCTTACCCTAACCTGTCCTATTGCTCCAGTACAGCCTGTGGACCCTTCAGAGAAAGGTCATCTATGGCGCTTTGGAGCTGAGGATTGGGAGGCCCTCAGGCAGTACTTCTTTGATTTTCTGGAATGATAATTGCTTCCATGGCCGGGAGCTATCTGAGTGTGCCTTGCACATTACGGAGGTTATTCTTTCGGGCATGGAAGCATACATTCCTTTCACATATCCTTTGACTAATGCAAGAAAGCCTTGGTTTCACTCTTGTTCTAATGCTGTCCGAAACAAGGAGAGGGCCTATAAATGGTACCAGAGCCAACCCACCCCTAAATCACATCTTTTTTATATTTCTGCCCGGAATCGTGCTAAGTCTGTTCTTCACTCTGCTAAAAATAATTTCATCCGTACTAAATGCTCTCAACTCTCCAACTCAAATTCTTCCCGCTCCTTCTGGCACCTTGCCAAAAACCTTTCTAAAAACTTTACCACATCATCCTTCCCTCCTCTTTTCTACTCTGATGGCTCTGTAGCTATCTCTTCTACTGATAAAGCAGATCTCTTCGCACAGACTTTCTCTTCCAATCATCACTTCCCCCATCTGACTTCCTCATGGCTGACAGTAAAATTTCTTCAGCTGATGTATTTTCTGCCATCACTGTCCTCAGTACAAACAAGGCATATGAGCCTGATGGAGTCCCTCCTGTTGTCTTCAAGAACTGTGCTTTTGTGCTTACACCGTGGCTGGGTAAACTCTTTCGCCTTTGTCTTTCAACTTGTACCTTTCCTTCTTGCTGGAAGTTTGCTCTCATTCAGCCAGTCCCAAAGAAGGATGACCGTTCCCAACCCTCTAACTATTGTCCAATTGCTTTAACATCCTGTGTCTCAAAAGTTTTCGAGTCTATTCTTAACAGAAAATTTTTAAGGCATCTTTCCTATCACAACCTTCTTTCTGATCATCAGTACGGGTTCCGTCAGCGATGCTCCACAGGCGATCTTCTCACCTACCTTTCAGACTCCTGGTCATTCTCCTTTCGGGACTTTGGCAAAAGCTTTGCCATTGCACTTGACATCTCAAAGGCTTTCGATCGAGTCTGGCATAAACTTTTAATTTCAAAACTGCCATCTTATGGTTTCTATCCTTCTATCTGTGCCTTCATCTATAGCTTCCTTTCTGGTCGTTCTATAGCTGCTGTT
This sequence comes from Coenobita brevimanus, assembly GCF_032717465.1. Classification (NCBI taxonomy): domain Eukaryota; kingdom Metazoa; phylum Arthropoda; class Malacostraca; order Decapoda; family Coenobitidae; genus Coenobita; species Coenobita brevimanus. Next base: position 20,698,189 of record NC_137030.1, on the reverse strand, counting down.
GTAGACGACCATCGTTCTTCTCCTAGATCTATCAACAGTGATGTTCCTTAGGGCTCTGTCCTATCACTAACTCTCTTCCTTTTATTCATCGAAGATCTTCTAAGCTGTACATCTAATCCAAACCACTTGTACACTGATGATTCCACCCTTCACCTTTCCTTTCGGTTCCCACAATGTCCATCTCAGCAGTTACTTCGACAAACAACGGATGAGCCTATGGCAAACCTTATGTTTGGCTTGGATCATATCTCTGACTGGGGTAAAAATAATCTCGTTGTTTTTAATGCATCAAAGACTCGATTTTTTCACCTGTCTACATGTCAAAATCTTCCACAGGAATACCCACTAATGTTTTATGATATCCAGCTCAATCCTGCATCATCCTTGAACATGCTCGGGGTTTCATTCACACGGGATTCATCTTGGAAAGATCATATTGCATTTCTTGTAAAATCTGCTTCGAAGAGATTGGGTGTGCTAAGCCGACTCAGTGCCTTCTTTACCCCTGCACAGTTGTTGATTTTATACACGGGTTTTATTCGCCCCTGTTTAGAGTACAACTCTCATGTGTGGGGAATTTGCTCTTCCCAGTAGGGTGGAGTCAATGGCTATTCGTCTCATCAACTCTCCTCCTCCTACTGGATTCCTTCAACCTCTGTCTCTTCGCCGCACTGTTGCCTCTTTATCTCTTTTCTATCGCTACGTCAATGGCCACTGCTCCTCTGAACTGTCTGCTTGCATCCCTCCACCTCTACGACGGGCGCGTAGCACCCGTCTAGCAACAAACTCTCATCCCTTTTCTGTCCAACTCTCTAATGCAAGAGTTAACCGTTACTCCCAGTCCTTCATATATGCAACAGGTCATCTCTGGAACTGTCTCCCTCTGTCCGTATTTCCTGCCTCCTATGATCTTCAGTCTTTCAAACGCAGTGAGTCCAGGCATCTCGAAATGAATGGATCTTGAATTTGGCTCTCTTTTGTATTGTTTTTCTTTTTTTTTCTTGGAAGGAACGTTCATGCGGGCTCAGCCTTTGGTTCCTTGTTCCTCGCATATATATATATATATATATATATATATATATATATATATACGCAAAAATATATATATATATATATATATATATATATATATATATATATATATATATATATATATGTGTGTGTGTGTGTGTGTGTGTGTGTGTGTGAATGTGTGTGTGTGTGTGTGTGTGTGTGTGTAACCAGTGATTTCATGATATCCCATGGGATTCGTGAAATGTGTTAAAATTAGGGTGAGTTATTTGTGGTTAGGTTAATTTAGGCTGCGAGAAGGTTAGGCTGGAATAATCTGGGTTAAGTTCAGGTTGGGTTAGGCTAGGTTAGTTAAGTTACACTTGGTTAGGTTAATTCACATGAACGCTTAACATCAGTTGGCATTTATCTAAATCAATCACATCTAACCTAACCTAGCCTAACCTAACCTAAACTTAACCGTGACTATCCCAGCCTAATTTAACTGCAGCCCAAATTAACCTAACCTTAATCAACCCATTCTAATTTAAAATCACTTCACAAATTCCATGGGGATTTCATGAAATCACTGGTTACACAAATTCCCTCACACACACACACACACACACACACACACACAGATAGATACATAGATTGATAGATAGATAGATAAATAGATAGACTGACATATATATATACATATATATATATATATATATATATATATATATATATATATATATAAATAGATAGATAGATAGATATGTGTGTGTGTGTGTGTGTGTGTGTGTGTACTATATGTATATATTAACTTTATGTTTATGCCTTAGTATGTCCTCCTACCAGTCGTCTCCCAAAACACAGTTCCATTATGGTAGTGTACATGTCATAAAGACTTTGTAGTTAATTGTAGAGAAGTATATTTTAGACTTGTGGTCGAGCGGCTTTTATATCTTGTAGTAGTTTCCCCACCAGATGTCATGTAGTGACGGGAGAGGTAAAGAATAGTATGGGACTATTTTTATTTGTCTTGGAAATATTAAACAGGTATAATAGTATAAGTCCTGGGTAGCTACCTCCCTGTCTCGCTATCTCTCTCTCTCTCTCTGTTCTCAAGCTAATCTCCGTCTCGACCTCTCTCTAGGGTCGCTTGTCTCCTTCTGTCTAGCCTGTTCGGTGGCTAATCTAGGTCTGAGCTCTCTTTCCTAAATTCTGGTATAGCAGGGGTGTGTCACATGTGTTCCTCGTGGGTGGACTAGATCTTTCTCACGAGAGGACTGCTGACAGCTAACTGAATCATCTCCTTACTGGCCGCTGTCGTCAGCTTTCCCCCGTGTAAGCGTTTAGCGCTGCTCGCTTCTCGCAAACACAACACCTTCTCATCATTTGACTTCCTGCTTCTATCTGTCTCTCTATCTATCTATTTATCTATCTATCTATTATGTAGTCCTATATTTGCTCGGCCGCGCGAAAATGACGTACCATCGACATTTAATAGTTAATATATATTAATACATACTACATACACATTATAATGAACTTATAGGCTAATTAAGTGAAATACATAATATTGTAAAGTAACATAATTGTATGAATATTGTATACATATATTATTCATAGTAAATAGTGATTATTCAGTAATATTACATTTTAAATAAGTTGAATACATATTGGAATAAATGCATTAAAGTAAATTATTTAACTGTAATACAGTATGTACTTGGGTTATTATAGTGAAATGCATACATGCAAGAATAAAAATAGTTTAAAATTAAGATTATTGTAAGAGTTACTAATATTTCATTTAAAGATAATGGTACTGGTCTGCCATATATGGGTCATTCTTCTTTGTGTTATTATTATTATTATTATTATTATTATTATTTTTTTTTTATATATATAATTAATACTATATACAAAATATATACACTTCATTCAGGGTGGTTAACTGTGATGTTAACTCTCCCCACTAAACAATGACTCCAAATTAGCAATTCTTGCATGCATTCTGTGCATGGCCAACAGCATTACTGCAACCACAATGCAGATAATTATGAAGACAGAAGGTGCTTGGCTATACACATAATATGGGTTGAACATACTCAAACTCAAATCTTCCCAGGGCTTCATTGTTTCATTGATCAGCTGCATAGTTTCAAACTTAGGTGAAGTCAGCTTAATACTTGTGCTCATGTTTAAGTCCATATCAGGCAGTGGGTGGAAATGTTTGTGTGTATGATTGAGGATGGCGTAGTGATTGATGGTGGAAAAAGTAGACATGGATGGTGTAAATACCGCACAGTAGTCTGGTGCTATGTATAATCCTGAGGCTGATGTATGAGATGGTGGTATATCTGGACAGACTATGTAAACTGATGTGTTATGAGGGAAATAAAAAAACTGCGAGTGTCCAATGCGTTGATGGTGTACAAGTTTATCTGGAGCAAAAGTGAAGTTGCAATGATGATGAATATTGTTATTGCTGATGATAGCCATTTCACAAGGGACCGTATCAGTAGGCTGAAACGTGAAAATGTACGCAGGACAAAGATGAACAGCATGTAAGGATGTGCGGCACTTTCGCTCAATCGTTGACTCACTTGCGAAAGTGACAGTGTCTCGTCTCTTGGAGACCATGATGAGTTCGGTGTCTGTGTTGATGTTGATGATGACTAAAGTGTTGTTGTTTCTATAGGGGAAGGGGTGTATTTGGTATACTGTGAACAGGTCTTCCGTGATGAATGGTACATGAACTATCACTGATGTGGGTGTTAGTGTTGCTTCCAAGTACGGGTAATATTGCATAAATTCCCTACTGCGGAACAATGGCTTCAATTTATGTTTATGTATGCCTTGACTAACTATCTGACGTAGCTCATGAACTGGGAGTAAGTCATTTGTGATCTTGCCATCACCAGCATTCGAAATTCCTTGCATAAGTGCCCTGAAATGATCTCTAGTGTTCTCTAATTGTAGTAGAATCGTGTCAATATGTTCTGTGATGATGGAGAAGTGCTGGAAAAGGGTAACGTTACCCTCCAAGTTATTTATTTTATCTATACTCTCGAGAGCTACGTTTTCTGCTTGTTTCAGATTTTTCACAATTGTTTTCATTGCCAAGTTCTGTCCTGTGATGAATTTATCTTGGTATGTTAGTACCTGAGCTATCTTATTAAATTTTTTGTTTATTTCTTTAAGGTCATCCTCTGTAGCCAATCCAAAGATGTTCCCAAGAATTGCGCCGCCCAGATCGAACAAACCGCGCTTTTGGCGAGTACGTGTGATGTTGTTCCTGTCGCTCAGCACCTCTGTTCCAGAAGATGGGAGATCTTGGATCATGACGAGCATAGTTGACTTCGCCTGTTCTAGTTTCCATTTCGCTAACTTCACCATTTCATCCACTTCCTTGGTGATATGTGATTGTGAAACATAATTCCCTATCTTGAAGTCCAGAGTTCGCATCGGCGTCGCAAGTCTTTCTATATAAGTAGGTAAGTCATACAAGTAATCTAGACTTATTTCAGTACTCATGACATCCTTGACGATTGTAGTCGTGGCCGTTGGAGCTATGAGGCATCCTTGTCGTACTATATGCTTGGGGTCTAGGTGCGCATATACTCTTACTATGTATAGGAGAATCCATAGCATAAGTCCCTTCATCGTAACCTACCGAAAAAAAAAAATCTATTAATTTCCTATAAAGCTGTGGTTGATGATAGTGATGATGTGCGTTACGGTTGGCTGTTATTTCATTTATAGAAGGAGTTTAAATCGATATTTAATTCTCGTAAATGATGTACTGTAGATTTCATTGGAATAGTTGCACCTATGTTCGATTGTTTGGTATATGACCTTAATTTCTTTTTGTAATCATTGTTGTGTTCTTGCTTGGTTTCTTGAGGTACGTTCACCTGTTCGGTTGTATCCGAGGCTGAATAATTATGTGATAATTCCCTTGAAACTCGTTTTAAATGGTCAATATGAACTTGTTTTTCCTCGCCACTTGAAAGTGACTTAATTAAAACTTTGTTTGCCTTTATGTTAATTACTCTGTATGGGCCCTCAAATTTAGGGGATAATTTATTGTCTCTCGTATGAATGACTCCGTAAACAATGTCTCCTAAGCTGATAGGTGAATCTTTTGCCTTTTTGTTAAATGCCTCCGTCATTTCTTCCTTGGACATCGTTAATTGTTTTTGTACTCTTTTGTGTATGTCCTGGAATTCACGTAAACGGAGTTTAGAGTAATCATCGTAATTGTATATAGGCATGCTGTCACCTTCTAGGAGCTCATATGGTAATTTTTTATCCGTGCCATATATAATGAAATGTGGTGTGTCACCAATGGATTTATTTATAGACCCATTAATGGAGGCCTCTACTCTGGGAATCCAATCATCCCAGCTCGCATAATTTTCACTGAGAATGTGTCGTAGCACATCTAATACCTTTTTATTTTGTCTCTCTACCAACCCATTCGATGCTGGGTGATAGGCCAAAACGTTAACCTTTTTAATGTTGTATTGTTTACATATTTCTTGTAAGATCTCAGAATTAAATTCTCCTCCATTATCACTTATTAATACCTTTGGGGTAGTAAAGCGACATATTACATTATCTGTTATTGCCTTTGCTACTGTCTCTGCTGTCTTATCTTTAATTGGAGCTAAAATGACATAACGGGAAAAATGATCCGTTGCTACGAATAAGTATAGGTTATTATTGTATGATAATGGCAACTTGAGTAAATCAACAGCGACAACGTCCCATGGTTGATGTGGTACTGGGTAATTACCCATCGGTGCAGGTGTGATTGGGTATCCTTTGTGTTTCGCACATGATTCGCATCTGTCTATATGATTGTGTATATCTCTTCGTAATGAAGGCCAGTAATATAATAGCTGGGCTTGGTTGAATGTCTTATCCTTTCCAGGGTGTCCTGCATGTGGGCTGTCGTGTATCATTCGTAATACTTGGGGTATCATGTCATTAGGTACTACCAACTGGTTAGTATTTCTTTGGCGTTTTGGTTGTTTAGAGTTAATTTTGTATAATGTATTATTGACCATTGTGAATTGTTCAAGTGGGACATGCAGTTTGGGTAATTGTATGTCATCTCCACTTTCTAACTTGTATATTACTTTTGACCATACTGGGTCAAGTCTTTGTGCCTTTGCGATATCCTCGTGGTTTGGGATATTTCCTTTGAGATCTAACGCCGCAACCTGAATTGTGTTCGGGTTCCTAGATAATGCGTCAGCTACTATATTCATTTTACCTTGTATATAATGTATTTGTACACTGTAGTTTTCAACTGTACATTTCCATCTTGCTCTCCTCCCAGAAAGGAGTTTTTCTTTAAACATACCCACCAGTGGTTTATGGTCGGTGAATAAGTGGATTTCGTAACCATATACCAAATCTCGAAACTTTTGTAATGCAAAAATCACTGCAAGTGCCTCTAAGTCTGTAGTGCTATTATTTTTTTCTGCACCTCTTGTTTGTCTGCTGGCAAATGCAATTGGTTGATTCTTTCCTCTTTTATCTTCCTGCATCAGTACAGCCCCTAATCCTTTAACTGATGCGTCTGTACAAATAAGAAATGATTTCGTGTAATCTGGATATGCTAAACAAGGTGCATTCGTTAGTTTAATTTTTAGATTGTTAAATGCCCTTTTTTGTTCTTCTTCCCATTGGAATACAGCATCTTTTTTGAGTAGTTGGAATAGAGGGAAGGCTATATGAGAGAACTGTGGTACGAAGGACCTATAGTACCCAGCCAGACCTAAAAATTGTCTAACTTCGTCAGTCGTAGTGGGTTCAGGAAAATCTCTCACTGCCTGTATTTTGTCATCAGTGGTGTGAATACCATCAGAGCTTAATTTGTGGCCTAAGAAATTTATTTCCTTAAAGCAAAATTTGCATTTAGAAAGTTTAATTTTTAATCCAGCATCACTAAGCTTTTGTAAGAGTAAGTCTAATTTCCTGAGATGATCCTTAATATTCTTCGTTGCGATAATAATATCGTCAAGATAAACAAATATTCCTTGTCCTAAAATTCCGGACAATACGTAATTCATAAGACGCTGGAACGTACCAGGGGCTGTCCTCCAGTCCCATTGGCATTCTTGTATATTGATAATGGCCTCTGTTTGTTGAAAAGGCAGTGTATTTACGTGACTCCTGAGATACCGGAATCTGATAGTATCCGTTTAGGAGATCGATGGTCGAGAATATATTATTCTCAGGACCAATATTCTGTAGAACATCACTTAGCAATGGCATGGGAAATCTGTCTGGGATGGTGTGATTATTTAGTTTACGGTAATCTACTACCGCACGCATTTCTCCATTTCTCTTGGGCACAAAGAAAAGGGGAGCGTTCCACGGAGAAACTGAAGGCTCAATAATTCCAAGCTTTAACATTTCATCGACATACTGATTAGCAAGTGTACGTTGGGAGTGTGGTATGCGATAAGCTGGTACGAAAATTGGTGGTGTTTCTGGGTGCACATTAATCATGTGATTAATCAAGTTAGTACACCCTAATCGTTCTCCGGGCAAGGCTACGGTGTCCCTGTGTGTTTCCAGCAGGGTTAACAAATCATTTTCTTCGTCAAATTCACCTGAGTGAATTAAATTCTCTTTTATTCTTTCTCTATCCGTAGATTTTATCTCACTTGTTACTCCACCAATATTTATTTCCTTTACAGGGGCGAAACATTTTTCAATATTAACTATGCAAGTTCCCTTCTTCAACTGAACTTCCCCATTCATGTGATTAATAATGAATATCTGAGTTAGCCCTTCGTCGTTCGTATGACATAATGCGTTTTCTACTGACAATCCCTTTACATAATTCTTCTAAGACAAGAACAGTACTATTCCGTAATTTGCTCTTTATGGTAACCTTCATGTATGAATTAGGTGGTATAACCAAATCATTAGTGAGATGGGCTGGAAAAATTGATAAATCAGTACTGTTAGCTGGGTCACTAATTCTGGAGGATGGGGTTGCTGGTGTAAGTGGATCTATACACTCATCTATTTGTGTATGTTTGTTTAAGCCTTTAATATTACCAATTCTTTTTGGCTCTCTTCTACCAATCGGTGAGGGCTCTGAAGTTATTTCCTCTATAAATTCATTATCAAAGTCTATTCCATTCATTTGTGGGAGTATAGTTATGTTCTCAGTTCTCATGGATCTTAAGCCCAGTAACATATGAGCTTTAATTGCTAAGTTTTCAACGATATAGAACAATGCAGAGAATGGTCTTGTAGTTTCTGTGAAACTGAGATTTAATCTTATCATACCTTTTACTGTAATCTCTTGACCATCTACTGTGTTTAATTCTAAATCAGCTTCATCCAGAAAAGTTACTTTCTTTTTATTTTTAAGAATTCTATTTAGTTCTTCATGTGTTATTAAGTTCACTGGAGAGCCTGTATCTAAAAATAAGGAAACGTTTTGATCCTCACATACAGCTGGTATCAAGATACACTCATTTCCCAACATGCCTCCTATGTGAAGTTTAACCTTGTTCTTTTTTATGTTTGTTCGTTTTTTGTCATGACTTGGTCTTCACCCGATTTGAACATAGACACAATTTTTTCTACTGTTTTGCAATCACTAGTCCAGTGCCCTTGGTATCTATGATGCCTACAGTAAGGACCAAACCCTTGTGTCTTTTGATTATCCTCTTTTGCCTTGATAAAGCATTCATACCTTGTGTGTCCTGGTTTTGCACAGTAATGACACAGAATGGACCTATCACTTGACTGTGACCTACGAGGTGATTTCCCATAAAAAGTGTTGTTTATAGCGCGAGACCTGCTCGGGCTGCGCGAAAACTTATGAAACTGCCTATAGGAAGGCGTGTGGGAACGAGGTCTAGGCGTCTTTGTCTGTTTGGACTGCCTCATTTCAGGTCGCGATCGATTTTGTTCTCTGTTTGGGGTCGGTGTTGATGTTTTCACAGCTGATACTGTCTCAGGTACCCTGATTCTACCAGAATGTGCATGTGTGTCGACCACACCTGCTTTACTGCACTGCATCTCTACCTCGTTCATTAAGTCTAGTAAGCACATTCCAGGGATGTACGCGATTGTTTTGGCGATCTTAAGGGTTCTATCAGGTAATTTACACAAGGCAGCTACATAACCAATGATGTCCACGACGAGGTCTGGGGACATCTTTCCATCATCTGTTATCCACTTAGAATTCTCCAGAGTAGCTAATAGGGTTCTCTTGATTGTGGAGACATCAGCAGTTATTTCACTGAGCACATGGTTTGTAGTGTGCTCCCTTACAAGATCTACAATTTTATGTAATTCTGGAATTATACCTGGCAAGAAGTTCATACCTCCAGAAAATTTCTTCAGAAATTCAGTTTTAAATTCATCATATGTCCTAGCACGATGTAGCTTATCGGAGCGCAATAAATTGCTTGCTGGACATCTTTCCTGGCTTATGCAAGATGAAAAAATAGCAATTTTCTCTTGTTCATCTAGTATGTGGCGCTTGATGAACATTTGTTCGCACTGACTGATTAATGAAATGACATCAATGCGATCCTTGTCTGTGCCAGAGAATTTTGGGGCAGTCTTATCCTCGTGATACACAAAAACGTGAGGTGTGGTTTTTAGATCAGCAGTATTTGTTTCTTGATTCATCTTTAATGATTGCCCTGTTAATTCAACTTGTACGAGTTTATCGTTATGTGAGGGAATGGTAGAATATGTATGACCGGACCGGTGAACCCTGTTAAGTATATTGGCATACGTATTTAAGGCAGCTGCGAAGTCGATACTCTCAACATCTGAAGGGGTTTCCCACTCATCATCCGAAACTCCCGTATTTGTTTCCTTATCTATAACGTGTGGTGTGGGTTGTACAATGGGTGGGCTGTCTCTTAATTGTGAGTCTGATGTTGTGGCAATTTGTGTGTCATCTGGTATTAACGTGGGTGGTTGCGAAAATATTCCTGTCATTAAGATATGATGTTATGAAATACGCCTCTTGTTTATTTATGTCCTAGCAAACTAGATGATTAAATAAGTTGAATATAGCTAATTTTAGCACTGAGAAGAAATGAGCAAGTATAATTTTACCCACTTGATACAGATCGTAGAGGTGTGTCGTTACAAAAGTCGATCTCGGAAGAAAATACAGGTTTGATTGAAGATCTCTTGATAATTCTAGTGGTGTGTTGATGGACGATATTACTCAGGAAACTCCATGGCCTGGTATTTGTAGTGGTTAACGGCTGTCCCAGGCAAACCTCAACATAGAACGTCGAATTTCCAACTTAACTGTGAAAATAAGTGAATATGAGTAGGAGCTATGTGAATAATGAGTAATGAGTAGTGGGTGAGAAGTGCCTGGTGTCCGTCACACGTTGCTTGGCATGGCAGACTCGCGTTGTGATGTCATCTCAGCACATGGTGACGTCGGCTTCCCACACTGGTAGCTGTGGTGAGTGAATGAGTAGCGATGAGTAACTTGAGTGAAGACGAGTGAGTAAGATGAGTTGTAAATCGTGTCTCACTCTTCGTTTGTTTGTTCCCTTTATTCTATGTGGAAGTTTTCTCTGTCCTTTTCTCTAGTGATTTATTCGGTGTGGGATGAAGACCGCCGCTACTTGTAGGTGCGTGTAGAAGATTATACAGACGACGTAGAGTTGTTAATTGTAGTTGATTGTAGATGGCTGTAGACTTTGTAGAACTGGAGCTAACCTTGTAGTCTCGGTTGCTTTTGTAGAAATTTGCTTTTAATTCGGAGACGATGTCCGCAGATTTGCTGATTTGTCGTTAAGCTACTTGCAAGGCGTCGAGTGATCTCTTGACCTCTGCATCAGCGTAATGATCTGGGAGACGGAGGGGGCAGGAGCTGATATTGTTGGTTGTTGTCAATCTTGATATTTTGTAGGAATTTAATGTTGATTCGTAGACGAGGTTCGTATACGTTCGCTGCTACCAAATGTCATAAAGACTTTGTAGTTAATTGTAGAGAAGTATATTTTAGACTTGTGGTCGAGCGGCTTTTATATCTTGTAGTAGTTTCCCCACCAGATGTCATGTAGTGACGAGAGAGGTAAAGAATAGTATGGGACTATTTTTATTTGTCTTGGAAATATTAAACAGGTATAATAGTATAAGTCCTGGGTAGCTACCTCCCTGTCTCGCTATCTCTCTCTCTCTCTGTTCTCAAGCTAATCTCCGTCTCGACCTCTCTCTAGGGTCGCTTGTCTCCTTCTGTCTAGCCTGTTCGGTGGCTAATCTAGGTCTGAGCTCTCTTTCCTAAATTCTGGTATAGCAGGGGTGTGTCACATGTGTTCCTCGTGGGTGGACTAGATCTTTCTCACGAGAGGACTGCTGACAGCTAACTGAATCATCTCCTTACTGGCCGCTGTCGTCAGCTTTCCCCCGTGTAAGCGTTTAGCGCTGCTCGCTTCTCGCAAACACAACACCTTCTCATCATTTGACTTCCTGCTTCTATCTGTCTCTCTATCTATCTATTTATCTATCTATCTATTATGTAGTCCTATATTTATCATTCATTAGAACAGCTGGATTGTAACTTGGAGAGGCTATGGTCAAACAATTAATTGATCCGCTGTCTGAATGGATGAAAGTTCGATCCTGAGCTGGGGAAGCTGCAGCTAACTCTACTGAAATTCACCAAGACTAACCGACGAGTTATGGAACGACACTGTTAATACTGTCACACTAGTTCGGAATGAGACAGTTTAATATGTTTTCAGTATCGATGACTGGTTGCTGGTGCTCAACCCTGGTTCGTTTGATCGAGTAGATCCGTTGACCGTAGATAAGCAACAGTCCCTGTGTGGTTGTCCCATAGCTTGTCTAAAACTTTGGTGTTATGTTTGCATCTTACTGTGGCATGTGTAATGATTCATTATATGTGTTATGTTATACTGCCCGATTCTACAAGCAGGAAACGTGTGATTTGTGATTCCACCCAACCCTGATCTAAGCTGGTGACTGAGAAGGGCTGGGTGGTGTTCTCATCTTTACCTAGCTGGATGAACTCGATCATATCTATTTAAGGACACCACCGGTGGGAGGGAGGGGCAGCCCCCTGGCAGGAGACGGAGCCGTGCCAGGCTGGACTGTGGTAGGCTACTCCTAACAGGAAGCAGGGCAGGGTGAGGAGATTCTGTTCCCAGGTAGGAGGGCAACTTCTCTCCATTCAAGACAACGGCGGCACCGCGGGAAGGCTCCTCCCCACTGGCTGGATGGTGAGTATTATCAACGAACCGGTGACATGTGAAGGCATGGGACAAGCAGGGGAGAAGCTGGGCCTCAGTGAACGGGCTAGCTCTTCTTTGCCCAGAGTCAGATACATACAAGGTTAATTAGAGGAGAAATTTAAAAAAACTATCCCCCGTTCTCTCTCTCTCTCTCTCTCTCTCTCTCCTGACCAACCAACGCGTCCCTCCAGTTACAGGGGCGACTCATGCAGTTTCAATATCCCTCTAGCAACGAGGCGGGGTCAAACAGCGCCAGCTCTTTGAAGTGGAGACTTAAATTGAGGTGCAAAGTGGAGTCGTCGTCAAGGGCAGGAGGGCAGGCTTCTTCTACCTGCCTCCTCGCTTTGCCAGCTTTTTCTTTCCAATTTTTCCGTTGGCATTTTCTCTAACATTTCCTCTCGTACCTTTGGATTCGACTCTTAATTTCTTAGGAATTTGGTGGGGACTGCCATCCTCTTTCTCTATTGACCCTTTTTTCTATCTTCCTTCAACTCTTTTCTCTATTTTATGGCAATATATGTTTCCATCTATCTAGCCTACCTGTTTATCTATCTATCTATCTGTCTCTCTGTCTGTCTACAGCCAAACGTCTTAATTGTTTGGGTTGTTGATTATTCAACGACTTCTTCATCGCCTCCTGCTCTAATATTTTTCCCACTTCCTTTAATATAATAGACTTTTCTCATTTAACTCCCTCAGGTTGTTGATATTTTCTTTACCATTCCTCTTCTTCGTCCTGGTGAGGGGGATGCGAACTGACTCTTACCTTTTTTCTTTACTCTTTTTTGACCTCTTTTTTAATATTCTTCAGTTTGTGTCCATAGTTCCTTTTTTTTTTTTCATTCAGATATGATTTATCTCTTCTTTCTCTTTCCTTTCTTATTCCATCACAGTTTCTCTCTCTCTCTCTCTGCTATCGTCTCGTCTATTCGTCGAGTTTCCTCGGTGGGACCTTTAACTTAATTTCCATTTTTTTTAACTTTTTATGCGACTTTTTATTCTCTCTCTCTCTCTCTCTCTCTCTCTCTCTCTCTCTCTCTCTCTCCCTCCCTCCCTCCTCACTGCCAAGTAATCATTTTTGTCCAGTGGTAACCTTGCTTCCTTTACTGTACTTCTGTCTCTGTTTATGACGATTTCTGTAATTTTCATTTATTTTATCTGTTTTTCATACCTTCATCTCGCTTCCTTCCACATTGATCATAATTTTTTTCCGTATATCATTGTTCATTCTTCTTGTTTAGTTTCTCTATCATTATTTTCTTTGAACGAATTATATCTTTTTCTTCATATTTTCATCTACTGCCAATGTCTTTCCCCTTTTTAGAATCATTCTCCATTTTCCTGAATATTCCAATTCATAGGGTCTACTGTATATTTACCCATACATTTGTGATTATTTATTGATGTAACTCTGGTATATGAATTCTCTCTCTCTCTCCCTCCCTCCCCCCCCCCTCTCTCTCTCTCTCTCTCTCTCTCTCTCTCTCAACTCTTCCTTCCGAGTGTCTTTTCCTATCCTCACCTTCTCCCTGCGTCATATTAACTCTTACACTTACAAGTCCATGCAATTAACTCTTACACTCACAAACCCATATACACCAATAGAAAAAAAAAAAAAAAAAAGGAAAAAGAAAAGAAAAATGGGCGCACAATCCCACAACCAGGCACACACGCACAGCACTCACACTCAAAAAATACACAAACAAAACACAACTTCGTAAACAAGCACTCTCACATATACAGTAAAGCATACAATAAAATATACAACCACAAATCTCACACACACAAATACAAACACTCATTGAGATAAAAACACACACTAAAATATTGTAACACACACACACACACACACACACACACACACACGATTTCACATGTACCTACAATTGTTCACAAACACAAATACACGTAAAATCTTTCAGGCACGTGCTCATAAACACACACACACACACACACACACACACACAAAACTCTCTCTCTCTCTCTCTCTCTCTCTCTCTCTCTCTCTCTCTCTCTCTCTCTCTCTCTCTCTCTCTCTCTCTCTCACGCCTTTCAGTCTGTTATTAAGTCCTTCAGTCACTCTTGCTCGCTCATTTTTGTGACATTTTCTCTCACATTCTCCGCCTTCCTCGCTTTAGTTGCCGTGTGGATATTATTATTCTTTATTCACTCTTCCACTTTATTACTTCCTAGATTCTTCCTCTCTCTTTCTTTTGGTTTTACGTATTCCCTTCTTCGGTACTGTCATTTATTTCTATTTGTTTCACCTGAAGTTATCTTCTCAGTCCTAGATCTTCCTTCTTCTCCGAGATTCTCTCTCTCTCTCTCTCTCTCTCTCTCTCTCTCTCTCTCTCTCTCCTACACGCAGATATTTTATTTAATCTCTCTCTCTCTCTCTCTCTCTCTCTCTCTACTCACATATTTTATTTACGGTTGTCATTGTTTTTTTTTCTTTTTTTATATTCTTTTATTGTCTATAATACTTTTCATCTCTTTCTCCCCTCTTTCCCTTCATTCACTCACTCTCACTTCCCGCTTTAGAATCAGGTCTTCTTTACTTGTTTGTCACTCTCTCTTCCATCCTATTTTGCTTCCGTTCTTAGTTCGCTCCTGTCTTTCCACAATTTCTCCATTCATTCTTTCTTTCTCTGTTTCCTCTCACTTCGTTCTCATCATTCCTTCTTCATGCCTTCCTGTATTCTTCTACCTCATCTTCCTGCCAGCTCATCTTGCCATTCTGCCTTCCTTCCACACTTTCTTCTTCCCCACTTCCTTCATCCTCTCCTCCCTCTGTCCTTTTTTCTTTACCTCTCACTCTGCTTCCTTCATTTCCTTTTTCTTCTCGTATTCTCTTTTATCTTCCCCTCCTCTTCATTCTTACTTCATTTCTTCCCTCCCTCAAGTCCTTGATTTTCCTTTCCATTTCTTCTTTCATCATTCTCACCTTTCTTTCTTCCTAAACCCCCTCTTCTTTCATCATCATCATCCTCACACTCCCTCCTCCTCCTCCTCATTCTTTTTCCCTTCCACTCATTCAGCCTTCTCCTCCTCCTTCTCCATCTTCCTCCCCATTCTTTTTCCTCCAATTTCTTCCTCTTCTTTTTTCCTCTCTCTTCTTCTCCATTTTCCTCCTCATTCTCTTCCCTCCATATTCTTTTTCCTCCCATTTCTTCCTCATATGTCTCCTTCTCCCGCCATCTCCTCATTAATTTTCCTCAGGCTCCATCCTCTTCCTCCCATTTCCTTTCACTTTTTCTTCCTCCACCACCTCCTCCTCCCCACTCACCCCCTTCATCTCAAAACTTAGATAACTAGTAAAATGTTGATCTTAATATAAGTTTCTTCATCATTAGCCCTCAGACCCACCCTTCAACCACGAGAGAGAGAGAGAGAGAGAGAGAGAGAGAGAGAGAGACAGAGAGAGAGACAGAGAGAGAGAGAGTTTAGGAGAATTATAAAACTAAATACCTACTCAGTCTGATATTATTCTCAAAGTTTAGCGTTCTCACTAAAAAAAAAAAAAATAAATAAAAATAATGTCACACTCCCTCCATATCTGAGCACTGTAATATTCTGACTGACTGACTATCTACCTATCTGTCTATCTATCTATGTTTGTCTACCTATCAACTCATCTGTCTGATTCTTTCTTTCTTTTTTCTTTCTTTTTGAGTGTAAATACTATATGTGACAGAAAGTAAGTATAGTTAATCTACTCAGTACAGACCCTGTTCATGCCTTAGTCATTCTTCCAACAGACGATTCCATTCTGACAGGAACGACCTCTGGTAATGAGGGGCAAAAAAAAAAAATTCCATTAACCTCTTTACCACGAGAGATCCTTCCTAACACAGACAGAATCTTTTGATGACTGCAGGCGATAAACACAACAGCATTATATGATGTTGCATACCATATGTTAATCATGCAATTAATGTAACAAAATAGCACTGTACATTTGCAGACATCGATATCGATCCACTTCATTAAGATACATGAGACAATGAACAGTGGTTTATGATAGATAACTATGTGATCTTTGGTGCCCAACAGATCTGAGGAATATTATTCAATAGTTTCATATATGTTTGACCAAAAAATAAAGCGGTATTATTATCATCATTCGTATACTTATCTTCCTCTCGTCTCCTACCTACTAACACTTCCATTCTCAAGTAACACACACCTGAAACAAGATAACATTGCAGATTATATTGAATTACAACACATGTAATTTAAGACGTGGACTACGGGCAACCATTCTAAAGCTGCATATAATCATCTAAAGGTAGTCACAATGTAAAATTTTAAAAATATTTTTTTTCTGTTCTCAAAGCATTAAGGGTGACAGCCTCTGACAAGCCACTCCCAGGCCGAACGCAGATCTGACAGTAGGAAAACAGTGATGTTGATGATGATGATGATGATGATGACTGGTCATCTGGGCACGACCTCACTCTTACAATTAGGTGTCATACAAATGAACATACGGCCACTATGTGAAACAAAAATGTGTAAGGAAGAAGTGCTAACGAGCTTCCAAAATCCACACAAATACGACACGTTGCCAGTCTCTCACCTCCATTTCCTTCGTATGACAGCGTAAGTATATGACCAGTAAGAAAAGCACTAAAAATACCATTGCTCTGAATGCAGGTGATAGATACTAATTTGCATATTACACGAGCAGATTGAGTCATCCTAGCAACACACGAGAATTGGGATGCAGAGTGTATGGAGAAGCCTATATACCTAACATGCACTTTGTCTAAGACTCTCGTTTTAACCTCACTCCATATATATGTTTATCAAAGATTTAGAAGAAGAAAACGGATAGTGTTATTAGCTTTCTGTTGTTTATCTCCCATAAATGGAGGATTTCAGGCCTGCAGGTTTTTCTTTCTTCCCTTTTTACAAAATAGGTGATAGTCGAAAGTAGGTGAATGACAATAGGATGGGGACTTTTAATAATTATGAAAAAAGGGAAACATAATCACCATCAGCTTCATGCTTACTAAAGGCAGGCTCAAAAAACATGAAAGATAAAGTACAAGAAAGGCAGGACCATCAGCAACAAGCCCAGGAAAATGGTTTCCACACGTATTCATAGTCAATTCAACTTCCTGGAATTCTGACACTGTCTGACAGGCTTAATCATCAGCTCATATTTTGCTTTTCAGATGCACTCCCCATACATTAGACAGAGTCACCCAGTTGGCAATGGCAAATAAAGGGTGTCAGACCTTTGTTATGTGCTTAAGAACATACATCATCAATCCAACTCCACTCATGGCCAACACCCCGGCATCCTCCGTTTCCGTACTTCTTTCCCCCACATATTCATTTACTTATCCTTAGCTGAAGAAAACCGTCTGACTGTTACACGAATATGAAAATGGCAACATAGTAAATATTTCTAAGTAGCTCGCCTCCATTTCCAAATCTAGCACTTGAAAAAAATGTCTTAATTCCTTTTCTAAGGTGTTTAGTACATTTTGCCACCCGACCGAATTTTCCACCTCCATTTTTTCCGCCATAATATTCGAGGATGTTTTTAACCTACTCTCAGATTGCCTTCCGTCACTTAACCTGTGCCCTCCCCTCCTTCCTCTTCCGCTTCCTCTTCTCCCATCTTCCTCTCTCGTCTTCCTGTCGTCTTCTCTCTTTTTCTGGTACTCTCTCTCTCTCTCTCTCTCTCTCTCTCTTCCACATACCACCACTACACTTCCTCGTCCGTTTTCACTTCTTTTCTCCTCTTCCTTTCTCGTCTTTCACATTCTTTTCTTCACACTTTTTTTTTCCTACACGTACCACCACTCCACCTCTTTTTTCTCTCCACTCCACCTTCCTCCGCGCTCACATTTCACATGCGACCACCACAGTATTCTTCCTCTTCCCCTTCTTCTTTTCACTTCCTTATTCTCTCACTTACTCACTCACTCACCCAGTACGCACTCATAGCTCACTCACTTTTACTCATCTTTTTCAGCTGTCTTCCTTTTCCTCTTCAGTATTCTCCGGTCACACACTCATTAATGCATTTACTGTTGCTCTTTTCTCTTCCTTTTCCACACCCACTCATGCTTTTATCAAACACTCAGCCTAACAGACTTTTTCTTCTTTGTTCGTTTCTATAAATTCTTCTTTCCTTTCCACCTCGAATGTTCCTTCTCCCAATCGTTTTCTCTTTTCCTTCTCCGACCTTCTCATTCTCTTCCCCTTCTTCTGCATCCCGTCTTCCTCCATCACTTTTTCTTTATTCTGTCTCTTTCCTGCCTTGTTACGCTTTCTTTTCAAATCTTCGTAACCTCGTCTCTCTCTCTCTCTCTCTCTCTCTCTCCTTCTCCTCCTCCTCCTCCTCTTCCTCCTCCTTCCTTACCCCTTTCACTTCCGATCTTCCTCACTCCGCCTTTTCCCTCGCTGTCACAGTTTCCTCCTTCCTCACAAACTATCACAAAACTTCCTCTTCAGCGTACCATCACAACACTTCCTATTACTCGATCTCTCCCTCTTTCTCGCTCTCGTTCTTTCACTCTTTTTCTCTTCCTCTTCCCACCACTATACTTTCTCTTGCTCTTCCACATACTGCACTACATGTCCTATTCTTCCTGCTCTCCTCCTCTTTTTCTTACTCTTTTCCTGTTTCTTCCTCTTCTTCTTGCTCTTTCTCTCTTTCTTACTCTTTTTCTGTTGCTTCCTCTTCATCTTGCTCTCTCTCTCTTTTTCTTACTTTATTTCTGTTTCTTCCTTTTCTTCTTGCTGTCTCTCTCTCTTTTTCTTGCTCCTTTTCTTTCTTCCTATTCTTCCTTCACTCTGCCTTCTATTCTCTCACATACCACCAAGCCAAATCCTCTTCCACTTCCACAGTGAAATATCATCTTCCAAATACCACCACACCACATAGTCCTCCACACATCTCCACACGACATATATATTCTTCCACACAGCACTGCAAAACATACTCTTCCACATACCACCACACCACATATTCTTCCACACACCACCACACGACGTACTCTTCCACATCGCACTGCAAAACATACTCTTCCACATTCCACCACACCCCATACTCCTCCACACACCACCATACCACATCCTCTTCCACATATCACCAAAACTAATCTTTTTCCACACATAATCACAGGACTTCTTGCACATACTGCCACTCCATTTAGTATTCTACACACTACCACTCCACTTCCTCTTCCTCTCCATTATCCTTACTCACCCCTCGAGCCCTAACTAAAAAAAAAAATATCAGTCAGTTTTTGCTTCCTTTTTTGCATCCTCTTCCACTTGCTCTCCCTCTCCAAGTTCCATTTCTCATTCTCTGTTCCTCTTTCGTCTTCATCGCCTCTCGATTATTTCCCATCACTATATTTCTGCTTTCCTTTCCATTTCCTCTTATTCTTCTTAATCTCAACCTCCCACTTCCCCTTCCTCCTTTCAGTCCACTTTTGTTTCCTCTTCTATTTCTTCAGTTTCTTCTTCCATAGTCACACGTCGTTCATACAATCACTTCCTCTACACACGTCTTTTCTCCTCCTCTTGCATTTCTATATTTCACTTCCCATACTTACTTTAATCTTATTTTATTCTGTTTTTCTCATTCACTCTTATTCACTTGCTCAATTTTACTCTTCGTCTCTCTCTTCCTTTCCTCCTCCTTATCCTCTTTCTCACTCACCTCACCTCACCTCCAGACCTAACTTTCTCTTCCTCTTCCTCTTCCATTTGGCATCTTACATTCTTCCTCTTCTTCTTCCCTTACTTTTTCTCTAAGCTTTAATGGACTTACACACTGATCTTTATTCTTGTCCTCCTTACTTAAGAGGCATTACTCACTGTCTCACACACTCATTCAGTCTTCCTCACTCTGAAACACTTTCCTTCACTGATTAGTTTACTCCCATTCAAGCAGTCATTACTCAGCTCACTCACTCGTTCACTTTTCTCACTCCCTTATTCACGCACTCTCCCTCACAGACTTTCTTCCTCATTCACCAGTTACTCATGCAAGTACTGAGTCACTTACACAAACATTCTCACCCATTCATTTAATCATACTCTCTCTCTCTCTCTCTCTCTCTCTCTCTCTCTCTCTCTCTCTCTCTGTTCCTCCTTCCTTACCCCTTTTCCTTCAGATCTTCCTCACTCAGCATTTTCCATCGCCGTCACAGTTTCCTCCTTCCTCACAAACTATCACAAAACTTCCTCTTCTCTTCAACGTACCATCACAACACTTCCTATTACTTGATCTCTCCCTCTTTCGCGTTTTCGTTCTTTCACTCTTTTGCCTTCCCTATTTTCTCACTTCCTCTTACCACCACTATACTTCCCATTGCTCTTCCACATACTACACTACATGTCCTATTCTTCCTGCTCTCCCTCTCTTTTTCTTACTTTATTTCTGTTTCTTTCTCTTCTTGCTCTCCCTCTCTTTTTCTTATTCTTTTTCTGTTTCTTGCTCTTCTTTTTCTCCCTGTCTTTTTCTTACTCATAATCTGTCTCTTCCTCTTCTTCTTGCTTTCCTTTTCTTCTTACTCCTTTTCTGTCTCTTCGTCTTCTTCCTTCATCCTGCATTCTGTTCTCTCACATACCACCAAGCCAAATCCTCTTCCACTTCCACAGTGAAATATCATCTTCCACATACCATCACACCACATATTCTTCCACACACCACCACATGACATACTGTTCTACATAGCACTGCAAAACATTCTCTTCCTCATACCAGCACACCACATATTCTTTCATACACCACCACACGACATACTCTTCCACAGCGCACTGCAAAATATACTCCTTCACATACCACCACACCCCATACTCCTCCACATACTACAATTCCACATCCTCTTCGACATATCACCAAAACAAATCCTCATCCACACATCATCACAGGACTTCCTCTTGCACATACTTCCACTTCAGTTAGTATTCCGCACTCTACCATTCCACTTCCTCTTCCTCTCCATTATTCTTACTCACGCCTAGATCCCTAACTAAAAAATTCAGTCAGTTTTTGCCTTCCTTTTTGCATCGTCTTCCACTCGCTCTTCCTCTTCCAGTTCCAACTCTCTTTCTCTTTTCTTCTTTCTGCTTCATCCCCTCTCGGTTATTTACCATCATTATATTACTTCTTTCTTTTTCACTTCCTCTTATTCTTCTTAATTTTCAGTTCCCACTTCCCCTTCCTCCTTTCAATCCACTTTTGCTTCCTCTTCTATTTGTTCAATTTCTTCTTCCGTAGTCACGCGTCGTTCGTACAATCACTTCCTCTATACACGTCTTTTCTCCTCTAACATTTCTGTCTCACTTCCCATACTTACTGTACTTCAATCTCATTTGTTTCTGTTTTTCTCATTCACTTTTCCGCTTGCTCAGTTTTACTCTTTGTCTCTATCTTCCTTTCCTCTTCCTTATCCTCTTTCTCACTCACCTCATCTCACCTCACGACTTAACTTTCTCTTCCTCTGCCTTTTCTATTTGGCAGCTTACACATTATTTCTCTTCTTTTTCCCTTACTTTTTCTCTCAACATCTTAATGAACTTACACACTGATCTTTATTCTTGTCCTCCCCACTTACTTTAGAGGCAATACTCACTGTCTCACACACTCATTCACTCTTCCTCTCTCTGAAACACTTTCCTTCTTTGACTAATTAACTCCCACTCAAGCAGTCCTTACTCAGCTCACTCACTCGTTCACTTTTCTCACTCACTTATTCACGAACTCTCCCTCACAGACTTTCTTCCTCATTCACCAGTAACTCATGCAAGTACTGAGTCACTTACACAAACATTCTCACCCATTCACTTAATCATACTTCTCTCTCTCTCTCTCTCTCTCTCTCTGTGCCTCCCTTGACAGCTATTGGGCTTGTCTCTGCCTACAACGTTCTGTCTCTTTATTCTCCGCTGTTTTTTCTGTCTCTCTGTCTTTCTGTCCGTGTGTCTGCCTTACTCTTTGTTTCTCAGTCTATGTATGTGCCTTGTTTGTCTCTTTTTTGTTTGATTGGCCAGTCTGTCTGCTTCTGTTTGTGTCTGTCTTTGTCTGTCTGCTCTGACAGTTTGGTCTCTCTGTCTGTCTGACCTGTTTTTCTATTTGCTTGTCTGTCTTTTTGTCTGCTTTTCTGTTGGTGTGTCTTTCCTATCCAGTTCACCTGTTTGCTTGTCTGGCTGTTTGCCTAGGGTATCACTCGTAACCCACTTATCTGTCTGTTTGTTTTCTTGTCTGCCTGTCTGTTTGTCTATCTCTGCTTGCTTTGTTTGCCTGTGTGGTGGTTCCTCCTCCCCTACCTAATAAACTGTTGTTGTTTTCTGTTCCTGTCTATTCTTCCTGTTTGTCTGACCTGAAAATCTGTCTTTCTGCTAGCCTTTGATTGCTGTCTCTTTTTTTCGTAATGCATGTTTCTCTGTCTGTTTGCTTGTCCCTATAGTTTCTTTGTTTGGTTGTCTTCCTGTCTATCTGTTTGTCTGTTCCTCCTTCCTTTCAGTTTGATCTTTCTATTTTTCTACCAGCCTATCTCTCAACTTTCTTTCTTGCTTTCATGCCTGTCTGCATTTTCCTGCTGCTTATTTCCTGTATGGTCCTGACACTGTTTTTTTTCTTTTCTTTTCTGCTTATCTCAACATATCAATGATTTACCTTCTTGAATGTTTTTGTATTTGTTTGGCTGTTTGGCTGCCCCTGCTTGCTTCAGTTTCGTTTGGTCATACTGTCCACTTCTCTACCTTTTCCCAGTCTATAGATCTTCCTTCCTTGCCTCCGACCTAGCTTCCTTTTATTTTCTTTTTTCCTTTATGTCTGCTGCCTCTTTGCCTGCCAGCCTGTCTACTTACCTACTTGATTTTGAACTTTTTTGTGATTGCGTGCCTCCTTTCCTCCCTGTCTCTCTCCTTACTTCTTGCTTGCTTTCCTGCCTGCCTGCCTGCCTGTCTGCCTGCCTGTTCCCCAGCAGCCAGTCCTGTGAAGCGGCAGCAGCAAGTCAAATAAGGCCTGGCTGAGTTTCTTCATTTCGCGGCCACTGAGAGCTGGACAGAGGGATGGGGGGTGGAGGGTGGCTGGACATCTCATACCGCCCACACCCTGTTTATGGCCAGGCACCGGGAATACAGAGACAAACTGTGAGCTAACAGAGAGTGGGGGTGAAGGAGTTTGTGTGTGTGTGTGTGTGTGTGTGTGTGTGTGTGTGTGTGAGAGAGAGAGAGAGAGAGAGAGAGAGAGAGAGAGAGAGAGAGATTATTCTCTTAGATCTTCCTGCCTAAACTTTATCTCCCAAACAACACAAGAAATATTACAGATGTGTGAGGGCCCCAGGCAGTCCAACACAGGCTAATCACCTTCGTATTGCAGTCACGAACCACTCGGCCACGGGCTGAGTTGTTGCCTTATCCTGCCTCACCCCTTTTTTTTGCCTCTCTCCTTTTTCCTGCCTCACCCCTTTTTCCTGCCTCACTCCTTTTTTCCTGCCTCACCCCCTTCTTCCGCCTCACCCCTATTTATGCTTCACCCCCTTTTATGCCTCATTCCTTTTTCCTGCCTCACTCCTTTTTATGTGTCACTCTTTTTTCCTTCCTCACTTCTTTTACCTGCTTCACCTCCTTTTTCTGCCTCACGATTATTCCTGCCTCACGATTATTCCTGCCTCACGCCTCTGCTTTACACTGTTGTTGCTTCAACTCTCTGCCTCATTCCTTTTTCCTGTTTCACCATTTTTTTCCCTGCCTATTCTCTCTACCTGACATATTTTCCTGAACTCACTGCCTCACCCTTTTTTTCCTTCTTGTCCTCTCTACCTCGCCTCTTTTTCCTGCCTCACTTATTTTTCACGGTTCACTGACGGAATAGTCATTTTTGTCCTATCTCACCCCTATACCCAGTCTCACATCTCTGGCCAACCTCACTATCTCACCCATTTTTTCCCGCACCCATTTTCTCCTGCCTCACACCTCTCTTCTGCCTTTCCCCTCTCCCTTGCCTCACCCTCTGTCTCCTGACTCACCCCCTCTTTCGTTCATCATATTTCTTTGCTTTCTATCTCCTTTCCCTTGTCTCTCTCCTCTCTCCTGTCCAGTCCTTCCGTCTCGCTTCCATCACCCTTACCTCCATCCTGCCTCAACCTTACCTCCCTCCTGCCTAACCCTTACCCCCTCCCTGCCTTTCCACTCCTCCTCTTGCATGATTCTCTTACTCCATCCTCCCTCCAGTCTCACCGTCCCTCCTTTATCACCCTCCCTTCTGTCTCACCCTCCCCCTTGTCTCACCCTCCCTCCTGCGTCACCCTCCCTCCAGCCTCACCCATCCTCCAGCCTCACCCTCCCTCCTCTCTCACACTCCCTCCTCTCTCGCACTGCCTACAGCCTCGCACTCCCTCCTGCCTCACTCCCACTCCTCCGTCACGCTCCCTCCCTCCTCACCCTCCTTCATGCTTCATCCTATTCCTTCCCTCTTACCTCACCCTTGTCTCACTTCCCTCTTACCCTCTCTAACGCATCCTCTTACATGCTCTTTTCCTTTGTGTATTCTTTCCTGCCTTACCATTTCTTCTGCCTCGTGCCTGCCACTGGTTGGGTTAAATTAGGCAGTGTCAAGACAGCAAAGGTTGAATTAAGTTAGGTTATGTCATGGTAGATTTAATTACTTAAGGGTAGGTCAAAATAAATTAGGTTGGGCTAGGTTAGGATAGGCTGGATTAGGTTAGGTTAGGTTTGGTTACGTTAGGCTGGGTTAGGATAGGTTGGGTAAAGCTGGGTTAGGTTGGGTTAGGTTAGGTTAGGTTAGGTCAGGTTAGGTTGGGTTAGGTTAGGTTTGGTCAGGTTGAGTTGGGTTAGGTTAGGTTAGGTCAGGTTAGGTTTGGTTAGGGTAAGCTAAGTTAGGTTAATTCAGCCAGGGTAGGATAGATTATTTCAAGAAAGGTTACGTTATGACAGGAAAGATCAGGATATTCCCGGTTAAAATGGTTAGGGTTAGAGTAAGACAAGTGGGGTTAGGTTAACCTAGGGTAAGATAGGATGGTGTTTATGTTAGGAAGGGGAAGAAGGATAGACTATGTGTCCTTAAGCTGAACTGTGGTAGGTTAGGGTAGCATATGTTGGGAACGATTAGGATAGGTCTGGATGGGTAGGGATAGACCAAGATATCGGGGTCGGGATTGGTCAAACAAAAACTAAGGCACGTAATTGAATCAACAGTTGAGTAGATGGAAGGGAATCCATTTTCAAACCTTTGACTGGGTTGGGTTTCTGTGACCTGAATAAAATCATCCGTCCTATGTTAAAATAAAACACGCCGCTCTTTACTCCCTATTAAATCGCTAGTCGTGATATTCTTTTTTATTTTGGTGCTCTCAGATTTTTCAGAGCCTAATATATTCGTGTGACGGTAGCAGAAAAAGAATATATAATATATGATTCACAGACAGGGTTAATGTATCGAGAAACAGTAGGCGCGGCAGTGGAGGGTGGGTGGGGTGGTGGTGGTGGTAGGGGATGTGGTGGTAGTAGGGTGGTGGTGGTGGTAGTCGTGGTGGTAGCAGGGGTGGTGGAGCACAAAGGGTTTATGTGGTGGTGGTGGTAGGGGTGTGGTAATAGTGGTGCTAGTGGTGGTAATAGTAGTGGTGGCAATAGTGGTGTTGGTGGTGGTGGTAATAGTAGTAGTAGTTGAGTGGTGGTGGTAATAGTAGTAGTAGTGGAGAGGTGGTGGTAATAATGGTGATGGTAATATTGGTGGTGGTAATAGTGCTGATTGTAATAATGGTGGTGGTAATAATGGTGATGGTAATATTGGTGGTGGTAATAGTGCTGATTGTAATAATGGTGGTGGTAATAGTGGTGTTGGTGGAGGTGGTAATAGTGGTGACGGTAATAATGGTGGTGGTAATAGTGGTGTTGGTCGTGGTGTTGGTGGTAATAGTAGTAGTGGAGTGGAGGTGGTAATAATGGTGATGGTAATAATGGTGGTGTTAATAGTGATGATTGTAATAATGGTGGTGGTAATAGTGGTGGTGGTGGTAATAATGGCGGTGGTGGAAGTGGTGGTAGTGGTGAGAGAACAGTGAATGGGTAATAACAGAGACAGTAGTGGGCGGGGGAGAGATGGTAGTAGTGGTGGTGATGATGAGGGAGTAAGGATGTGGTTGGTGAGACAGGGGATGGGAAAGGCTAAGGGGTGTTGGTGAAGGTAAGGGGGGTGAAACTGGTGGAGGGAAGAGGGGGAGATGAGAGAGATAGAAGGTTGGAGTGGAGGGTGGAAGAGGTGATATTCGAAGGCAACACACTGTGGTGGAAAGGAGAAAGGAATTGACATGTAATTACTAACAAAGAACAGTGCTATGAAAACCATAACCATCACCATCATCATCATCATTGTCGTCGTCGTCGTCGTCGTCGTCGTCAGTGATAATATCATCATAAATCTCATCGCCATTATCATCATCTTCGTCATTGTGATCATGATTATCATAGCCATCAACATCATCGTTTGTCATGCCGTTGAGTGTGATAAGTTACTCCAAAGTAACTCCAAAAACAAGAGAAAGAAATGAAGCCTGGAGAACTGACATAAACAAATAATAAAAAACAAGTTTACTTTCACTCAGCACTGGAACTCTTTACAGTTAATCACACAGTTAGACAAATTTTACACACACACACACACACACACACACACACACACACACACACACACACACACACAGATATCTCCATGAGATATAATCTCTCTCTCTCTCTCTCTCTCTCTCATATATATATATATATATATATATATATATATATATATATATATATAGATATATATGTTAGGACTCCATATTATAATTACAAATCATAATAGATAGATAGATAAATAGACAGATAGAGAGACAGATAGAAGCAGGAAGTCAGATGATGAGAAGGTACTGTGTCTGCAAGAATCGAGCAATGCTAAACATGCTTACACACTCTTAACTCAAGGAATGCTTTATAGGCACACGACAGCGCCTAGTGACCATACACACACATATACACATACTCACACACAGGCTTCTAGAACTTTCCAACCACAGGGAACACACGTGACACAACTCCTGCTACACCAGAATTTAGGAAAGAGAGCTCAGAAGGAAGCTAGCCATAGAACAGGCAGGTCGTAGGGAGAAGGGCTTAGCAACAAGGAGAGAGAGAGAGAGCGAGACAGGGAGACAGGGACTCTACTCATACTCACTCTTGAGTGAGAGACTCTGTTAATATTTCCAAGACAAATAAAAATAGTCCCATACTATTCTTTATCTCTCCTGTCATTGAATGACGAATGGGAAAGAAGATTATCTACTTACAAAGCTACTCAAGTATAACAACCGCTCATCCACAAGTCTAATATATATAACTCCACTACAATTAACTACAAAGTCTTTTTATGACATTTGGTGGCAGACTAAATGTCATAAAAAGACTTTGTAACTCCTTTGTAGTTACTCCTTGTAGTCTCCCTGTCTCGCTTTCTCTGTCTCTCTCTCATGTTGCTAAGCCCTTCTCCCTACGACATGCCTGTTCTATGGCTAACTTCTTTCTGAGCTCTCTTTCCTAAATTCTGGTGAAACAGGAGCCGTATCACGTGTGTTCCCTGTGATTGGAAAGTTCTAGAAGCCTGTGTGTGAGTATGTGTGTATGTGTGTGTATGGTCAACAAGGCTTTGTTCACCGGGTGAATTGCTGACAACTAACTGACTGGCTACTTCGTAATCTGTCGTCAGCTTTTCCTCAGGCTCGCATAGAGCTGTCTATCTATCTATTTATCTATCTATCTATTATGATTTGTAATTATAATATGGACTCATAACATATGCTCGGTCTACGCAGCTGAAGGTCCTCCGACAGCAGTTATCATTGACACATGCTAATCTATTAGTACATAATATTGATTATAATATTGTATACATATAATATTTATAGTAAATAGTGATTATTCAGTAATGTTACATTTTAAACAAGTTGTATACATATTTGAATAAATGCATTAAAAGTAAATTATTTAACTGTAATACAGTATGTACTTGGGTTATTGTAGTGAAATGCATACACGCAAGGAAAAAAAAAAGTTTAAAATTAAGATTATGGTAGGAGTTATTAATATTTCATTTAAAGATAATGGTACTGGTATGCCATACATGGGTCATTCTTCTTGGTATTTTTTTTCTTTTTATATATATATAATTAATACTATATACAAAATATGTACACTTCATTCAGGGGGGTTAACTTGGATGTTAACTCTCCCCCCACTAAATAATGACTCCAAATTAGCAATTCTTGCATGCATTCTGTGCATTGCGAACAGCAGTATTGCAACTACAATGCAGACGATTATAAAGACAGTAGGTGCTGGGCTATACACATAATATGGGCTGAACATACTCAAACTCAAATCTTCCCAGGGCTTCATTGTTTCATTGATCAGTTGCATAGTTTCAAAATTAGGTGAAGTCAGCTTAATACTTGTGCTCATGTTTAAGTTCATATCAGGCAGTGGGTGGAAATGTTTGTGTGTATGATTGAGAATGGCGTAGTGATTGATGGTGGATAAAGTAGACATGGCTGGTGTAAATACCGCACAGTAGTCTGGTGCTATGTATAATCCTGATGCTGATGTATGAGATGGTGGTATATCTGGACAGACTATGTAAACTGATGTGTTATGAGGGAAATAAAAAAACTGTGAGTGTCCAATGCGTTGATGGTGTACAAGTTTATCTGGAGCAAATGTGAAGTTGCAGTGATGATGAATATTGTCATTTCTGATGATAGCCATTTCACAAGGGACTGTATCAGTAGGCTGAAACGTGAAAATGTACGCAGGACAAAGATGAACAGCATGTAAGGATGTGCGGCACTTTCGTTCAATCGTTGATTCACTTGCGAAAGTGACAGTGTCCCGTCTCTTGGAGACCATGATGAGTTCGGTGTCTGTGTTGATGTTGATGATGACCAAAGTGTTGTTATTTTTATAGGAGAAGGGATGTATTTGGTATACTGTGAACAGGTCTTCAGTGATGAATGGTACATGAACTACTACTGATGTTGGTGTTAGTGTTGCTTCTAAATATGGGTAATATTGCATGAATTCCCTACTGCGGAACAACGGCTTCAATTTATGTTTATGTATGCCTTAACTAACTATCTGACGTAGCTCATGAACTGGGAGTAAGTCAATTGTGATCTTGCCATCACCAGCATTCGAAATTCCTTGCATAAGTGCCCTGAAACGAACTCTAGTGTTGTCTAATTGTAGCAGAATCGTGTCAATATGTTCTGTGATGATGGAGAAGTGTTGGAAAAGTGTAACGTTTCCCTCCATTTCATTTATTTTATCTACGCTCTCGAGAGTTATGTTTTCTGCTTTTTTCAGATTTTTCACAATTGTCTTCATTGCTGAGTTCTGTCCTGTGATGAATTTATCTTGGTATGTTAGTATCTGAGCTATCTTATTAAATTTGTTGTTTATTTCTTTTAGGTCATCCTCTGTAGTCAATCGAAAGATATTTCCAAGAACTGCGCCACCCAGGTCGAACAAATCGCGCTTTTGGAGGGTGAAAGAGGTGATATTCGAAGGCAACACACTGTGGTGGAAAGGAGAAAGAAATTGACATGTAATTACTAACAAAGAACAGTGCTATGAAAACCATAACCATCACCATCATCATCATCATTGTCGTCGTCGTCGTCGTCGTCGTCGTCGTCGTCAGTGATAATATCATCATAAATCTCATCGCCATTATCATCATCTTCGTCATTGTGATCATGATTATCATAGCCATCAACATCATCGTTTGTCATGCCGTTGAGTGTGATAAGTTACTCCAAAGTAACTCCAAAAACAAGAGAAAGAAATGAAGCCTGGAGAACTGACATAGACAAATAATGAAAAACAAGTTTACTTTCACTCAGCACTGGAACTCTTTACAGTTAATCACACAGTTAGACAAATTTTACACACACACACACACACACACACACACACACACACACACACACACACACACACACACATACACACACACAGATATCTCCATGAGATATAATCTCTCTCTCTCTCTCTCTCTCTCTATGTGTGTGTGTGTGTGTGTGTGTGTGTGTGTGTGTGAGAGAGAGAGAGAGAGAGAGAGAGAGAGAGAGAGAGAGAGAGAGAAAATAGAAATTATTTCTCTTGGAAATTCAGACCTGCAAGTACCGCACCACTTAACCTCCAGCCTGACCGGGTCCTCAGGCCACTGGAGCGCCAGGCAAGGAGAGGTACTAACTGACAAAAGTGAGTGGCTGGTGGAGAGGCAGGGTTTTTGAGTTCTCTGCAGTCACCACTAACAGCCACCAAATTTTCACTCACCCTCATATCAAACTTGTTGACGGGTGAGGCAGGAGGAGGTAGCGTGTGGATGCGGATGAGGCATGGTGAAGTGAGGTTAGGCAGAGAAACGAGGAAGGTCGAAGCAGAGTTAGGTAGAGTGGGGAAGGGTGTCGATGGATGTGAAGGAAGGTATGGTAGGATGAGGCAAGATGAGGAGGGATTAAGCAAGATGAGGGAGAGAATATGACAAGGAGAGGTAAAATGAGGATGTTGGTAAGAAAAGATTATGAAGCGTGAGGCATCGTAAGGAAGGATGGGAAATGGATGAGACAGGGTGAGGAAGGATGAGGCAGAGGGTAAAACAGGGTGAGACGGCATATAAGGTTGAAGTGAACCATCATAACGTGGTTTTCAGGCAGGAGAGAAATAGTGTAAGATTGGGGTGAGGTAGGAGTGAGGGAAGATCAGGTGAGACAAGGGGAGGTAGAGTGAAGTAGGAATGAGTAAAAGTGAGTTAAGGTGAGTTAGGAGTGAGGCAAGGTGAGATAGGGATGAGGAAAGAATGAAGTAAGGTGAGATAAGAGTGAGGTAGGAGTGAGGAAGCGTGAGTTAGAAATACGAAGCAGATGAGGTAGGAGGAGACAGAGCGAGACAGTGTGAGGTACCGTGATAAACAGGAGTGACAGGATTGAAACGGTGTGAGGTTAAAGTGACACAAGGTGAGGTAGATTGAGGCAGGGTGAGGAGACTGAGACGGGATGAGGTAGGTGAAGTAGGAGTGACACAGGGTGAGGTAGTAATGACGCTGATTGCGGTAGGGGATGTGAGCCTGGGATAAAGCAGGGTAAGGCTGGCGCAAAGCAGGATGAGGTAGGGGTGTGGTAGGGTGTGGCAGAGTTGAAACAGGGTGAGGTTATACTGAGGTAGACGCAACCATCTGCCTCTCTCTGTCTGTCTGTCTTTGTTTCCGTCTACGTCTCTCTCTCTCTCTCTCTCTCTCTCTCTCTCTCTCTCTCTCTCTCTCTTCCTTCGCCAGTTGCCATTTTCTCATCACAACGTATCAACATCAGACAAGCAGACAAGCAGGCAGTCTGACATGCATGAAGGCAGGCAATCAGGATGCAGACGTTCATGTATTCGGACAGGCATTCGGTTCAATGAAATAATGTAGTGTTATCTGTCTATCGGTCTACGTATCTATCTATCTATCTGTCGGTCTATTTATCTACATATCTACGTCCGTCAAAACATATCCATAGGTCCATCCATCTGTCTGTCTATCTTTCGGTTTATGAATCTCTCTGTTTGTGTCTGCCTGTCTGTCTGTTTATTCATCCATAGCCAGAAGCCTTCGTTCCGGAAGGGGTGGCCAGAAACGATTCTCTTCCATGTCAACCTGTCCTCCGCCAGCAGGCTGCCTTATCTCTAACTCACACCCGTTTTACAAATATACCTCTCAACCCCATCCCTCTACTCCATCCTCTGTTTCCTTCTTCCTGTCCCCTTCTCCACCTCACTCACATACTCTCACTTAGTCAGTCTCTAATTATCCATCCTCTCCACGTGGCCAAGTCATCTCAAGGAACGTCCAATGGTTTCCCTCACATCCACATCAACATCGCAACGCCCCTCACCTCCTTATTTGTCGATCTCCACTAACCCCACTTAATTCTCTCAGACCTCTCCCCTCGCACTTCATTTCCATACAAAGCTTCATTTCCATACCTATAAGTTGGTATCACAACACTGTTATTGCAGAATGAATAACAAAAATAAAAAGAAAAGAAACAAAACAAATAATACACTCGTTTTGCTGGGGTGAACGAAAATTATTATGTTCTTCACTATCAAGAGTCTTTTCAGAACTGAATGAAATTATGGTAACAGCAAGAAAAGAAATAAAAGGCCACCATCGTACACAAGGGAAGCAGTGAAAGTTATAACCCCAGACTAAACTGAATGTAAACCCGGTGGACTGCTGACCATCTTCCTTTAGGGGGGAAAGGGAGGGGACTGAGGGTTCTTTGTATTACCGGGCAGCCCAAACTCCCGGTCATGTAGGTGCCACCACCTGAAAGTGTCCTTCCTAAACACTATAGAATGAGAGCGAGCAAAGAGGAAAATTAATTTTACCCGTTCGGAGCTCAGGGACCTGAGGCTTGTCTCCCATAAACCAAAACATTTATATGGAGACAAAACTACGCTGCTGGTATAGTTATCTTGAAAAAAAAAAAAAAAAAAAAAAACTGGACATCACTGGGACTAGAGCAAAAGTGCCCTGGCCACAGCGCTTTCCGATCTGAGAGCTCTTCCAGTGTACCCCCAGGAGAGCATGTAAACAAGTAACTAAACATGTTCAGTTGAGAAGAAAAGTTCCTTTACGCATTCACAAAATCCTTTCATATAACAACTCCTCCTAAGCCAACATCATCACCCCGAAGACGTGATTTTACCGCTTCCTCGCCATTTTCAGGTAATTTCATAGGCTGAGGAATTATTTTTCCAACAGGAGGGGTTTGATGTGGTCTTCATTACTCCCTCTGTTTCGAGACATCTTTCCAACTTATATCATTTCTTTAGGAGATTACAAAATGATAATAAAAATATGTCGTTGTACGCAGGGTATTAATCAACAATAATCATCTTCATTCCTAGGGCGTCATTAATATATCTTTGTTGCTTCGTGACGATATTACTTGGCTTACGAGGGCACAGAATGAGTGGAGGAGTTAATGAAGGGTTGATGTAAACTATTCAGTTTGAAAAAATAAATTCACCTGGAGTTAACAAAAATTATGTGAGAAGGGTGTCATGGGTAAAGGAGGTGACGAGACCTTGTCGAGACCCTGTTATACAAATCACTTGGTATGATTATTGTTGTTGTAGCCCCTGGCTCATCCGAATCTGAACCCCGTGGACTGCAGGCTAAAGTTGCTGGTTTCCTGCAGGCCACCATCCTCTTTTCGGGGGACAGGGAGGAAGTTGAGAGATATTTGTACAACCGGGCAGTGGAGCCACCCGGCTATATCAGTGCCACCACTGATCAACAAAAAATGAATCGATAGGGATCTTCATTCATTGATTTTCTGTCTAAAAGTGCCAAAGGATTAGTGACTGTAACTCTCCATTCAAGAAAAAGTGAAGAGAATAATAACTGGCAAGAAGCTCGGACTGGTAGCTAAGTAGGGAGGAATGCAGGTAGGGAGGCAGGGGGGGACTAAGGAGGAGTGGGTAGATGGGCAGAGAGGAGAGCATGAGGAGAGTCAGAAGAGAAAGCGAAGGAGGCAGGTATAAAGGGAAGCAGGTAGGGAGGCAAGAGGGAGAAGAGGGGAATGCAAATAGAAAGGGAGGGAGGGAGAGAGATACAGAAAGGGAGACAGGAAGAGGAGGGGAGGAGGGAGTGAGAAAGGAATGGAGGTGAGAGGCACATTCAGGGAGTGAAGAAGGCATAGAAAGTGGGGACATTCACACATGCACAGACCACGGACAGAAAAACAGGCAGACAGACCAGTAAGCAGGGAGGTAGGAATATGCGAAACGAAGTAAACAAACATACAAGCAAGCAGGATGGCAAGGAAGCAGGCATATAGGCAGATATAAAGAAAGATGACAGACAGACATAACAGACAAGGAAGAGGGCACACAAGAAGAAAGGCAGGCAGGAGGCAGAGAGGAAGGAAACGGAGTAGAAACATAAACAATAGACACACATGTACAAAGGCAAGTAGAGAAGCATGAGACAGATAAACAGGACAGGCAGGAAAGCAAAGAAGCAGGAAGTCAGAGAGACAGGCAGAGAGAGAGAGAGAGAGAGAGAGAGAGAGAGAGAGAGAGAGAGAGAGAGAGAGAGAGAGAGAGAGAGAGAGAGAGAGAGAGGAAGACAGAGATACCGGAAGGAATAGAGGCAGGGAGGCACAGAGGCAGACAGAGGAAGAAATGCAATAAGGCAGGAAGACAGGGAGGCAGGCACAAAAGCAAATAAGAAAGCAGACAAGCAAACAGAAGCCGAGCGCAAGGGCAAGAGGGCAAACAAACAAGAAGGGAGGCAGCGAACAGGAAACAGACGGGAATACAGACAAACATAAAAACACATTGGAAAGCAAACGACAGGCAGACAGGTAGACAAAGAGGCAGGTACGGAAGCAGGGAGGCACACAGGCACAAAAGTATGCAGGCAGGCAGTTAGGCAGACAGGCAGTCAGGGTCGTGGAATGCCAATCGCGCTTATTGAACGTAAACAAAGCCAGTCCCATTCTTTCACGGCGGACCAATCGATTCGGGGAGGGTGGGAAGGGCGGGGGCGTGGTGGAGGAAAGGTGGAACATAAGAACGTGGGGAGGAGGGTGAGAAAGAGGGAAGGTACAGTACGAGAGGAAGGAAGAGCGTGGGCAAAAGAAGAAGGAGAGCGGGCGGAGGAGGGTGTGGTGTGAGGACGGGCGGAAGGGAACGTTAGAGCTGGATGGAGGGCGGAGGATTGCAGGCGGGAGGGTAAGGTAGGATATGAGAGTGGGGAAGAATGAAAGAAAGGGAAGAAGAGGCGGGAGAATGAGTGATCCTACTAAACCCGTAATTAACAAAAACACAATAACAAACAACCAGGGTACGAGAGGGCGAGGGGGCAGGGGGAGGGAAGTGAGGGTGAAAGGGAAAATGGGAGAGCGCAGGAGAGGTGTGAGGGTGGCTGGGACGGGGTAAATGTGAGGCCAGGGATGAGAGAGAGTAATATGAGAGCGAGAGTTTAGTTAGGGATGCTTGCTAAGGCTGGGGTGGGGACAGGGGGAGAGGAGCATACAAGCAGGAGAGAAGGCGGGGGCTGGGGGAGCCGGAAGATGAGGGTGGGAGGAACAGCAAAACATAAGGGAACTTAGAAATGTGAGGTAGCTTAAAGTATCAAAAGTAGTAGTGGTAGTAGTAGCAGCAGTAGCAGTGGGAGTGGTAGTAGTAGTAGTAGTAAAAAGAGAAGATGAAAAGTAGCAGTAGTAGTCAATCACTCAATCAATCGGCTTTATTTCGTATCTCTCGATACATAGAAAATAATACATTTCATCATCAAAAAGGTAATAGTAGTAGTAGCAGCAGCAGTAACGTATAAGCAACAGCAATAGCAAGGGGTCCCAGATCCATTGCCTGGACCTGGGACTGTGCAGTGAGTGGGACCTGTGCTGTGTCTGTCCCCCGTTATTAATACTGAAGATGAAAAAACAAAATAAGTTTCAAAGCAAGCCTGAGGACAGTAAATCACCCATGGGGATGATGGTGGGTTCATGGAATGTGGGAAGTTTGAGGGGAAGAGCAAGGGAAGTCGTTGAGGCATTCAGTAGGAGGTGGGTGGATGTGGCGTGTTTGCAGGAAGTCCGGTACAAGGGTGGATCAGCCAGAAAGATTGTTGGGAAGGACTGTTGCTATAAGTTGTTTTGGCAGGGGGGGACAGACGGATATGGAGGTGTTGGTGTGATGGTTGCGGAGAAATGGGTGGAATATGTTATGAATGTTTTGAGAGTAAGCGATAGGATATTGGTAGTGAAAATTCTGTTGGGAAGAAAGATAGCTGCTATTATATCGGCATATGCTCCACAGGCAGGATTGGATGAATCAGAACGAAATAGATTTTGGGATGACTTAATACGTGTAGTGGGTGGTATGCGGGATGATGAGATAGTGATTTTGGGAGGGGACTTAAATGGTCATGTAGGTGAAGCAGCACAAGGTTATGAAGAAGTGCATGGGGGATGTGCGTATGGTCTAAAGAATGCAGAAGGGGAAAGGATACTCGAGTTTGGGGAGCCAACGGACATGATTGTGTGCAACACATATTTTAGGAAAAGAGACAGTAGGTTAATTACGTATGAGTCTGGGGGAAATAGCAGTCAGATAGATTATTTTCTGGTTAGGATGGCCGATAGGATGTTAGTGAGGGATGTTAAAGTTATAGGAAGTGAGGAGTGTGTGCAGCAGCACAAACTATTGATTTGTGATATGGTGCTTAAAGAACAAGTGATGAAAAAGAGGACTTATGTACCTAGGAGGAAAATATGGAAGCTGAAAAACCAAGTAGTAAGGGATGCCTTCTATAGTGAGTTGAGGAGAGTGGTGGCTGAACAGGGAGCTGTAGACAGAGGCGTTAATGAACAGTACAGAGCCCTCAAGAACAATTTCTTGAGAGTTACTGATGTAACATGCAGCTGGACAAGAGGACCACCAAGACATAAAGTAACTTGGTGGTGGGATGAGGGTGTAGAAGCTGCAATGAAGGAGAAAAGAAGGCTTTTCCGGGAATGGAAGAAGGATGGTAGCAAAGAGGAATATTTGGCTGCCAAGCGTAGGGCTAGGAGAGAGGTATACAGGGCAAAGTCTGAGTCACAGAGACAATTACTTGATAACCCTTTTCTGTATCCTCCTACTTTCTCTATACTCATTTCAAAGCCAAAGGTGGCTGTTGTGTATATATACGCAACGACTTATCTTGCTCTCGTGTTCCTGAACCTGATTCTTCTGAATTCTCCACACTCTGGCTTCGGCTTTCCTGTCATTCTCTGACTAAATATATCTGTGCTGTTTACTTATCCCCTAATTCTACTGACTATCAAAAATTCTTCGACTATCTTACTTCTACGATGGAACACATTCTATCCATTTCTCCTTTCTCTGAAATCTCCATTCTTGGAGATTTCAATGTTCACCACCACCTTTGGCTCTCCTCTCCTTTCACGGATCCACCTGGTGAACAAGCCTACATCTTTTCTATCCTTAATGACCTAGAGCAGCTTGTACAGCACCCTACCCGTATCCCTGACCGCCTTGGAGAGAGCTCCAACATACTTGACCTCTTCCTCACAACTAATCCTTCTGCTTACTCTGTTAATCTTTTCTCTCCGTTGGGCTCCTCCGATCACAACCTTATTACCTTAACCTGTCCTATCACTCCGGTACGGCCTATGGACCCTCCAGGGAAACGTCGTCTGTGGCATTTTGGAGCCGCAGACTGGGAGGCCCTCAGGCAGTACTTCTTTGATTTTCCCTGGAATGATTATTGCTTCCATGGCCGTGAGCCATCTGAGTGTGCCTTGCGCATTACGGAGGTTATTCTCTCGGGCATGGAAGCATACATTCCTTTCTCATATCCTTTGACTAACGCAAGAAAGCCTTGGTTTAATCACGCTTGTTCTAATGCTGTCCACAACAAGGAGAGGGCCTACAAAAGGTACCGGAGCCAACCCACCCCTGAATCACATCATCTTTACGTTTCTGCCCGGAATCGTGCTAAGTCTGTTCTTCGCTCTACTAAAAATAATTTCATCCATACTAAATGCTCTCAACTCTCCAACTCGAATTCTTCCCGCTCCTTCTGGCATCTTGCCAAAAATCTTTCTAACAACTTTACCTCATCATCCTTCCCTCCTCTTTTCTACTCTGATGGTTCTGTAGCTATTTCTTCTACTGATAAAGCAGATCTCTTCGCACAGACTTTCTCTTCCAATTCTACCTTAGACGATTCCGGTGCTGTTCCTCCATCACTTCCCCCCTCTGACTTCCTCATGGCTGACATTAAAATTTCTTCAGTTGATGTATTTTCTGCCATCACTGGCCTCAGTACTAACAAGGCATATGGGCCTGATGGGGTCCCTCCTGTTGTTCTCAAGAACTGTGCTTCTGTGCTTACACCCTGCCTAGGCAAACTCTTTCGTCTTTGTCTGTCAACTTGTACCTTTCCTTCTTGCTGGAAGTTTGCTCTCATTCAGCCAGTCCCAAAGAAGGGTGACCACTCCCAACCCTCCAACTATCGTCCAATTGCTTTAACGTCCTGTATTTCAAAAGTTTTCGAGTCAATTCTTAATAGAAAAATTTTAAGGCATCTTTCCTATCACAACCTTCTTTCCGATCGTCAGTATGGGTTCCGTCAGGGACGCTCCACTGGCGATCTTCTCACCTACCTTTCAGACTCCTGGTCATCCTCCTTTCAGGACTTTGGCGAAAGCTTTGCCATTGCACTTGACATCTCAAAGGCTTTCGATCGAGTCTGGCATAAATCTTTAATTTCCAAACTGCCCTCCTACGGTTTCTATCCTTCTATCTGTGCCTTCATCGCTAGCTTCCTTTCTGGTCGTTCTATAGCCGCTGTTGTAGACGGCCATCGCTCTTCTCCTAGATCTATCAACAGTGGTGTTCCTCAGGGCTCTGTCCTATCACCAACTCTCTTCCTTTTATTCATCAATGATCTTCTAAGCTGTACATCTAACCATATCCACTCATACGCTGATGACTCCACCCTTCACCTTTCCATTCGGTTCCCGCAACGCCCACCTCAACAGTTACTTCAACAAACAAGGGATGAGGCTATGGCACACCTAATGTCTGACTTGGCTCGTATCTCTGACTGGGGTAAAAATAATATGGTTGTCTTTAATGCATCTAAGACTCAGTTCTTACACCTATCAACCCGACAAAATCTTCCACAGGTATACCCACTAATGTTTAATAATATTCAGCTTAATCCTGCATCATCCTTGAACATGCTTGGGGTTTCATTTACTCGGGACTTATCTTGGAAAGATCATATTACATCTCTTGTAAAATCTGCTTCCAAGAGATTGGGTGTGCTAAGCCGACTCCGCTCTTTCTTTATCCCTGCGCAATTGTTGACTCTATACAGGGGTTTTATCCGCCCCTGTGTGGAGTACAACTCTCATGTGTGGGGTGGCTCCCCACATACAGCTCTTCTCAATAGGGTGGAGTCAAAGGCTTTTCGTCTCATTAACTCTCCTCCTCTTACTGACTCCCTTCAACCTCTGTCTCTTCGCCGCACTGTTGCATCTTTATCTCTTTTCTATCGCTACTTTAATGGTCACTGCTCCTCTGAACTGTCTGCTTGCATTCCTACACCTCTACGACGGGCGCGTAGCACCCGTCTGACAGCAAACTCTCATCCTTTTTCTGTCCAACTCTCTAATGCAAGAGTTAACCGTTACTCCCAGTCTTTCATTTATGCAACAGGTCAGCTCTGGAACTGTCTCCCTCTGTCTGTATTTCCTGCTGCCTATGATCTCCAGTCTTTCAAACGCAGTGTGTCCAGGCATCTCAAAATGATCGGATCTTGAATTTGGCTCTATATTGTATTTTGTTTTTCTCTTGGAGGGAACTGTTACTGCGGGCTCATGGCCTTTGGTTCCTTCTTCCTCGCATAAAAAAAAATAAAAATAAAAAAAAACTAAATTATGGGGAAAGGAAAAATATATTTAGGGTGGCAGGTCAGGTGAACAGGGATAATCGGGATATCATAGGCGAGCAGTGTGTGAAGAATGATGAAGGAAGGGTAGTGGTGAACAGTGAGGATATTAAAGATGCATGGAGTGAGCATTATAACCGGTTGTTGAATGAGGAGTTTGACTGGGACAGGGAAGGTTTGGAGCCAGCAGATCCAGTGTCTGGCCCTTGGCCTTTGATTGATACTGCTACTGTGAGTGAGGCAATAGGCAGGATGAGGCTGGGGAAGGCAGCAGGTGTGTCTGGGTTGACTGCCGAAATGTTGAAGGCCTCAGGTGATATAGGGGTGAGTTTAGTCACTGACCTGATAAATAGGATTATTTATGAGTGTGTTGTCCCAGATGATTGGCTGAAGAGTGTAATTGTAAATGTGTATAAAGGGAAGGGTGATGCCCTGGAAAGAGGAAATTATAGAGGTATAAAGCTTTTAGATCAGATAATGAAGGTAATGGAGAGAGTTTTGGGAAGGTATGATTAGATAGATAGATAGATAGATGATTAGAGAAAGAGTGAATATTGATGAGATGCAGTTTGGGTTTATGCCAGGTAGGGGGACCACTGATGCCATATTCTTTGTTCGACAGCTTCAGGAAAAATATATTGGTAGGAGAAGGGATCTTTATTTTGTTTTTGTTGATTTGGAAAAGGCCTTTGACAGAGTCCCTAGAGAGGTGGTGAAGTGGGCAATGAGAAAGCTTGGCTTGGAGGAGTGGCTGGTTAGGGTGGTTATGGCCAAGTATGTGGGTGCTCACACCCCGGTGAGAGTGAATGGAGATTTGAGTGATGAGTTTTCCGTGAATGTTGGTGTGCATCAGGGGTCAGTCTTGAGTCCCATGTTGTTTATCATGGTACTTTAAGCCCTTTCACGTGACTTTAGAAACGGACTCCCGTGGGAGTTGTTGTATGCTGAAGATTCGATGTTGATTGCAGAGAATGAAAGGGAGGCGGAGGAAAGGTTTAGGAAGTGGAGAGATGGTATGGGGCAAAAGGGTTTGAGGGTAAATGCAGATAAAACAAAAGTGATGATATCTAGGGTTGGTGGCGGTACTGTCAAAGACGAGGGAGAGTGGCCATGTGCAGTTTGCCACAAGGGCGTGGGAAGTAATTCCATCTTGTGTGGTGTGTGTGATAAATGGGTGCATAAGAGATGTAGTGGTATCAGAGGTAGACTGCGAGACAATGCTGATTTTATGTGTCCGTCGTGCCGGGGTGAGCAGGTGGAGATTGTCAGACGTGAAAGGATTGAACTTGCTGGTGAATCTCTTGAGTGTGTGGAAGAGTTTTGTTATTTGGGAGATATGTTGTGTGCTGGAGGTGGGGCTGGAGCTAGCTCTGTGGCTAGGGTGAGAAGTGGTTGGAAGAAGTTCAGGGAGCTCTTGCCTCTCCTGACATTGAGAGGGCTCTGCCTACGTGCTATGGGGTCTTTGTATGCAGAATGTGTTAGGAGTGTAATGCTGTATGGCAGTGAGACCTGGGCAGTGAAGGAGGAAGATATTCGCCGGCTCAGACGTACAGAAATGACAATGATTAGGTGGATGTGCAGTGCGTCCCTGCGTCCAAGGCCTGGAGGGGCTGGGTTTACAATGGAAGAGTTGAGAGGTAGGATGGGACTGGAGTGTATTGGTGTTGTGACGAGGAGAGGTAGATTGAGGTTGTTTGGACATGTGGAGAGGATGGGGGATGATAATTGGGTGAGGAAGGTGAGAAGTGTTAATATTGGGGGTGGGGTTATGAGGGGCAGACCGAGAAAGACATGGGACGAGGTCATTAAGTGTGACCTTAGGGTTAAGGGACTGAACAGGGAGGCTGCAATGGATCGTGCAGCGTGGAGAGCCGCCATTAGGTGACCAAGGCCGACACATGCAAGCATGTTGGAGCCTTTAAAAAAAGAAACGAAAACGATACGAATAGCAGTAGTACATACATATACAAAATACTGTACATATGCGCATTACATAGTAGGTAGTGTATTATACAATTATATATAAAAGAAAAAAAATCATATTATAAGACCTGAGGGCATCACAGTGCAGATACACATTATTATCCTATTGGAAATAATAGCATCAATAAAATATATATAAAAAAATGTCCAAGGTAAAAAATAAAAGCATAATCAGTACAATTAAGAAGAAGTCCTGGGTGAAATATAAAAGCCAGCATCAATAAACAATACAAAAGGTCCAACTAAAATATAAAAGATAGCATCAATAAAAAATAAAAAGGTCCAAATAAAATATAAAAGCTAGCATCAATAAAAAATTTAGAGGTCCATATACAATA
This sequence comes from Coenobita brevimanus, assembly GCF_032717465.1. Lineage (NCBI taxonomy): Eukaryota > Metazoa > Arthropoda > Malacostraca > Decapoda > Coenobitidae > Coenobita > Coenobita brevimanus. The sequence continues at coordinate 20,656,058 of NC_137030.1, read as the reverse complement.
TAAAACCTAACAACCATAAAAAATAAAGAGGTCCAATTTAAATATATAACGTAGCACCCACAAAGAATAAAAAGGTCCAAATAAAATATAAAAGCTAGCAACCATAAATAATAAAGATGTCCACATAAAATAGGAAAGCTGGCATCCATTAAGAAAAAAAATAAATAAAAAGGTCCAAATAAAATATGGAAGCTAGCACATGGTAAGCAAAGAGAAAATCAATAATAAGTATAGAAAAAAGGTACACTATATATTAAAAAGAAATTCTAAAGAGCAATATTAAAGGCCATTAAAATTATCAGTAAAAATTACAATATATATATGATGTTAAAACTATGAAGAAATTCAGGATTCCGTTTAACACTAGCTAAGGAGTATAATGCCTTAACATCCACAATAACTATATGGACCGCGTCTGTCCTCATGTCTCTGGACCCAAGTCAAGCGGGAGGCTATCACATCCAGGTCCTCACCTTTTACATCTATTGAATAGTCATTTTTTAAGACAGTAGTAGTAGTAGTAGTAGTAGTAGTAGAAAAAGAAGAATACGGAGAAGAAGAAATAATAGTAGGAGGTGTAGTTATTGTTGTTGTTGTTGTTGTTGTTGTAGCCCTAGGCGTAAATGAAACTTGAACCCGGCGGACTGCAGGCTGAGATTGCCCTCCTCCTGTTGTCCACCATTCACCTTCTTGAGGACTGGAAATTAATTGGGGGATGTTTGTATAACCGGGTAGTGGAGCTGCCCGGCTATATCTGTACCACCACATGAAGGCGTCCCTCTGCACCACCAAGGACGGGAGGGATCATGTAAGTGGAAGGGATAGTAAGGGAGGGAGAAAACGTGAGAGAGGCGGGGGGAATGGGATCGTGAAGATTGGGGTATCGCATAAGCAGGGGGGATATGTAACCAAGAGGATAATATATGAAAGCAGATGAAACCGTGAAGGCGAGAAGGGATGTGGAAGCGAGGGACAGGCATAAGGGATAAGAGGATGTGTTGACAGGGGAGAGTGGAAGTGTGATGGGAGAAAAAAACGCTAGAACGAGGAAGGATAGTAAGAGAGGTGAGGAAACGTACGAGCGCTAAAGAACAAATGAGTGGGAGGGAACGTGGCTCTAAGGGAAGACGGAAAGAAGGTGAATGTGAAGAGATGCTCAGGCAGGGAAAAGATAATGCCAGGGCAGGGAGAATGGAACATAAGAATAAGAGTGGACATGAAGCTGGCACGAAAAAATGTGAACACGAAGACAGGAAAGTGTGAGAAGAGGTGAGTGAAAAAAAAAAAGGAAACACACACACACACACACACACACACACACACACACACAGACCATTGTATGCGTTTGTCAGGGCGGAAGGATGTAATGGCAGGAGAGTAGAAGGAACGGAGGCTAGGATGGTAAAGATCACGTAAAAATGAATAGTAGCCTATTATGCTACAGAACACACTGATGTTATTTTATATCATACATCTTTTGATACCTAATGATATTATGTAAAACTAAATGATAATAGTATCAATAGATAAAAATGATTTCAGTAATAAATATTAACACTAATAATAATAATAATAATAATAATAATAATGATAATAATAATAATAATAATAATAATAATAAATATCATCCCGACCACTTTTCCCAGTCTTTTGAAATCTTATAATCTCCTTTAATACAGTATTTCTTGTATATCACCAGAAGATTATTTTTTCAGCTAAGAGATTTTCCAACTGGATTATTATTATTAGTCTACTGCTTTCCCTGACTCTTTCACTGACCCCTTGGCGACTCTTCCAAAGCTGATTATAATTTTATGGTTGGAGCAGAAATAAAACAAAATTGACGGCCTCGTGCTGCTGAGGTTCAAGAATTATGTCAACCTGAGTAAGAGTTTCCATAGTCTGATCAGTTTAACTAGGCATAACATTTCATCTCTCTCTCTCTCTCTCTCTCTCTCTCTCTCTCTCCGCAAATCTGAATTGCAAAAAGAGATTAACAACTGGTCACTGGAAAATATGAAAAGCATATACAGTCAAAGTTTTGTCTTATTCTGCCATTGGGCTACGGGAAATAGGATGAAAGGGAAAATCTCCGTCACGTTAAAGCGAAGGAACTATAGATACACCGAAACGTATGAAGAAACATAGCTCAGGTCCCTTCAGCCAGAGGACGTGGTTTCAATGACAGGCTGGATACCTTCAGACGATTTTTAAATTATTTTTTTGTAGTTTCTTTTCTATTTAGGTTCTTTATTTACCATTCAGTACAAGCCCAACACTCTGGGGAACATTGTCGCTGAAGGCCAAGCAGCGAAGAGTGCCAGAGAGCAAAGGGTTACATTAACACATATGTGGTATAACAGGTATAGATGCAATTATCATTACAAACACAGTCATGAACAAAGAGATACAATGAGTCGTTAGATATTTCCTTCAGTAACACTTTCGCTACGAGGGGCTTTCTAGGTTAAACAAAAACGTCTGAAGATGACAAGAACAAAACATGTAAAACATCACATTTGTTTGAGGGAACATCAGTGGAACCTTAGGGGCTTCGATGCTTCATCTTGTTCATACGCTGAATGGGTCACTGCATGTAACTCCTTCAGCTTGGTGACTTATTTTTATTTAATTCTTTTTGCTGTCGAAGGTGTTATTCAATTTTTAAAAACTTACTCTAGTGAAGGGTTTACTGAAGGCCATATACTACATACCCAATTCGAAAATCAATCCCAAGTTGAGTATAAAGAAAAATAGAATATAGAATACGTCCTGTGACTTAATTCCTTCAGCGTGATGACGTATTTTTTCCTCTTCTTTTCCAGGTACCGTGGTTTAATTCGGGTAGTTAAGGGGCTCATGAAGGCAATTATTTCTTCTTTTTGTCTGCCAGTTTGAAAAGCCTCTTCCAAGTATAATAAATTCGTCTGCAAGTACCAGGAACAAAAAAAAAAAAATGTCTTTGGATTATGGGATTTAAGAGCTAGTTGCTGAATTACTCCCTGAGCTGCGGTGTGATTCTTTGAGCTAATTAATATGGTCTGACGTTGGATGGATAAACCGCAAATTAACTCACAGCAATGATGTTACTCAGTATAATTCTTAACCCTTTCACAATGGTGAGTATCGCTATCCTATAACGAAATATGCCTTTGGCCGGAACGAAGGTCAGGTACGCGTCCACACCAAATGCTTGAAGGTGCGGCCAGGAGTTCTGCATCACAGTCATCTATAGTTTTCATCCACACCTGCTTTCGTCCGGTTGGGCCACTTGTATGAGTTACGTGATATAAATCATTCACCCGTGCCACCAAACCCTTTGTGAGGACGCCTAGGGCGTTACAAATGCAGTCCTTGAAATCCCGTCACTGTTTTGGCGGAATGTCAGCAACTGTGCTCCACTACTAGCATACCATGAAGACTCACCTGACGGTATCTTATGTGTTGCAGATACGGCTTAATCTGCTAGTGTGGGCGTGAGTGAAGCCATGGGAGTAAGAATTTGATATATGATACAGGATTGATTCTGATAATGCTGACTGAGCTGTCGCAGCAACACAAGAGGATTTGCCTCGTGGATCGGAAAAGGATCGTTACATATGGACCACCCTGTACTTAAGGTAATATCAGACGGCTCTTTTTCTCAGATGAAAGAATCCTTCACAAGCTAATGGAAGGAACAGGTATGTGACTGGAGAACGTTATTCAAGGAGACAGGAGCGTAAAGAAAACGTCAGTAAACCCATGGCCCTTTTCGAGTTTGCTTTTTGTTTCCAAAGTTATGACGATGAAAGAGCCTCAGATAAGGATGGCAAAATACTGAGGCGGAGCAGAGGCGAAATAAAATAAGACTGGGCACGAGGTGGATGAAAGAGGACAATAAATATGGAAGATACAGAGACAAGTGTCTCTTCTTTGGCTAGCTCTGGAGAGGGACGCCTTCCCGCTGTGGCAACGTGACGTTGTACCTAGACAGAGGACCTGCCTGGATGCTCAAACGTCCCTTAACTCACCTCCCTCCCCCACCTCCTTAAAAGAAGATTTAGGACTACAGCCTTAGTTTTCTACAGGTTACTGGGTACACGTCAGGATGAACTTGGGGTTGCAGCCATCTCTACTCTTCCTTTGCTATTTCGCTCACTACACTTTAACCTCTTAGCAAGCATGTCGTCTATTATTACTGTATCCTTTGTTTTTATGTCTTGGCTGCTTTATCCATATTTAGCAAGAATTCTAGAGTTGTGGGAGTAAAATATAGTTTCCACGAACCCCTTTACTACTACAGGGTTCACCTAAGTTGAATAAAATTATCTGACACTAGTAAAAACTAAAGGGCTACACAAACTGAAAGGGTTAACAGTGAATAAAGAAAAATTATGGAAGGCATTACATAGGTATGGGGTGAACAAATAGCTGCTGGATGCTGTGAAGAGTCATCATGGTGGTGAAGCATGAGTAACAGTTGCTGAATTTCTAAGTGGCTGGTTAGATATCAGAGTTAGAATGAGAAGAGTGTATGATGTCCCCATGGCTGTTTAGTGTATATATGGATGGGGCAATGAGAGACGTTAAAATCTAGGGTATGGAGAGAGAGTAAGAAGAGTAATGAACAGTGGTGAGTGGTGGAATATCTCAAATCTAATGCCAGCAGATGATGTGTCGCTCTTTAGTGAAGAGAGCTTTGCATACTGGTGCAAAGCTCTGTAGAAGTCTTGGAGCGTTGTGTTTAAAAAGGCAAAAGTATATGTGAATAATGTAATGGCTGTTAAGAGTGAAAATAATTCGCAATGTGATGTGCTGATGAATTAGTTCTACCGACGACATATAAAACTCTTAAAGCAAACAAACACAGCCATTACAACACACTGGCTTTTCCATGCATCACTCTTTCTGCTGACACCCATTCTCCATTCACACTCCGCCAGCTTGGGAATAGATATTTTTTGTTAACACTTCCTCCGAGGAGAAGGTTCAGTTCTGCAGTGGATCACATAATTATGGACTGATGCTGATACCTAAACAGAGCAAGGGCTTCCGTTGTGGAAGCCTGTTATGTGTTAGTAAATAAGTGTCACATATTTTTCACTTTTCACAGTAACGTAAGAACGGAAATATTTACCAGATACTTGTGACTACCCTGGATAGAACACTGGCGTCGGGCATTTGATGCATACATAAATACATACATAAATACTATACAGTACATTCAGCAATCCATCCATCCATATATACAGGCCTAAACATGTAAACAGGCCAACATACACATACAGTATACTCAGAGGCCTACATTCATACTAGGCTAATGAATGCATAAATGAAACATAACAAATCTGAAAAAAAATATCATGCACTTCATTTAGACGAGATCATATCAAATAGCATCACTCCTTCCTCACCCTTCACTCCCATACCAGCACCGACACACACGGCTATCTACATTGTAACAACTCAGCCCTGCCCTCCAGCCTCTCTTCACCATCGCACCCACACACACACACACGAACGCAGGCAAGCATGCAAACTGACATCAAACAACAATCGAAATGGCGAATAAAAAATACCCACAAGACGCTGCAACACATGCGGACACAAAAGCCGCTGTGATACTACCACATGCACTGCCACACCTCCAGACCAGAGCATGTCCGCTTGTCAAGTAAACACATCCTAATATTTTAGGCTTTTTAAACTCACGGTATGTACAGGAAAAGTTTTCTCCCTCCCATCTGACTGTTTCTAAAATTGATAATTATTGAATGCCAAATCACTGACGAAATGCTTTATATATATATATATATATATATATATATATATATATATATATATATATATATATATATATATATATATATATATATATATATATATATATATATATATATATATATATATTGTCACTGGCGTAGTTACCCAAGTAGCGAATGGGTGAATTAGAAATAGGATGATGATGAAAGGAGAGAGAAGTGAGCCTCAAAGACAGTAAATATTTTTCTTATCAGTTTTGCTGCCTGTAAGGGTAACCCTGGTCCCCAGCTGTGTTTAACCAGCGGTCACTTTTGCCTTCTCAACTGATAACACCTCACATGTTTTTCTCACAGATTACCCAGAAAGTTCCTCTTGTCCTTGATGTGGGAGGAGCAAAGTAGGGATGTTTGCCAATTAGAAGCCTAAACGGCGCTTTCGTCACGTTCTTGATGGCACGCAATTAATTCTGTCTGAAGTGTATGAGGCCCTCATTGGTAGCAGGTGGCTCTATTGTTTCTGTATGGACAGAGATTAGTTTTAAGACAGTCTAGTGGTTAATTAACTGAGAAAGGCGGAGTAAGTAACCTCTATAAGCTCCAGGAAAGTGTGAAGAGACAGATTTTTATCTCATTTTGTACACGCATCCTTGTACACATTTTGTCATTTGTACACATTTGTACACACTTACTGTCACATTACACTTTTGTCACATTGTGTTGTACTTTTCCCCAACACTACACAATACGTGACTTTGATTACAAAACACACTGTTTGTGTACAATTTCCCATTTTTGATTCACTCCTCCATTTACACTAGTGTGTGATTTATATCTGGATTTAACCTACGAAGTCTCCACGTTTCCTCGAGCTTTGTGAGTACTTAGCTTCCACTGAGTGTTTTCTGGTTAGGTAAGAAATAACTTGTTTTATATTTGTATTCTGAGGCGTATAAGAATCCTCCCCTTTTGTAAAACGAACCCTGGTTTCTTCTCTGGTTGTGTATATTATAGTGTACAGTAAAGTTAAGTTAGTTTTCTTAAACTTTATCTTATCCCTTTTGGTGCTTAATTAAGGGTTAAGAGTGCACCGTAATATACACCCCCATAACAATTTGGCGACCTCGCCAGGATAGCTCTGTGACATAATATTGACAACCTTGGCCACATACACAGTGCTTACTCTTACCTACTTAATTATAATCAGTAATCATGGCCCTAATGAGTGATAGTGATGTGATAGCATTTTTGGATTATAAGCCTTCCCCAACCAGAGTGAAAACACTCGCAAAACACGAGCTCATATTGCTTGCCCAGGCTTTACAGTTGAGATTTCCTGCCTCAATAACTAAGAATAAGTTACTTGATTTAATATTGAACACTATGTTTGAGCAAAGTGAGTCTTCTGTAGCTAGTTCTGAGCCATTTGATACTGCACAAGATGTTGACCCTGAGCCTTTGGCATCAGAGATACTTGGCCCTAGTGATTTTTCTGCTCATGATACTGGTGACAAAATGCAACTTGAGTTAGCCAGAATTAAGCTGAGGGAACTAAAAGTGCAAGCAAAAATGAGAGAACAAGAAGTGCAAGCAAAAATGAGGGAACAAGAATGGAATGCCAAAATGAGGGAACAAGAATGGAATGCCAAAATGAGGGAAATAGAATTACAGGCTCAAATGAGACAAAAGGAAATGGATCACGAATTCAGACTGAAGCACCCTGATAGTTTACCTAGAGCTGGTGGTTCATCTGCCAAGGAATCTTTTGATGTTGCTAGGAACATTAAGCTAGTACCTCCCTTTAATGAGCAAGATGTCACCAAGTATTTCCATATGTTTGAAAAGGTGGCAGGTCGTCTCTCGTGGTTAAAAGACTCTTGGACAGTACTGCTGCAGAGTGTTTTGAAAGGAAAGGCTCAGGAGGCTTATATTTCTCTATCTGTTGATCAAAGTGCCAACTATGATTGTTTAAAAGATGCCATTCTCAAAGCATATGAACTCGTGCCAGAGGCATATAGGCTTAAATTTAGATCCACCTTTAAACAGAGAGATCAGACTCATGTGGAATATGCTAGAGTACTCACAGACTTATTTGATCAATGGTTGCATTCTAAGAAAGTTGATGATTTCTGTAAACTTAAAGAATTAATGATCTTGGAGAACTTCACTGGTAAGATAGCTAGAGATGTGGCTATATACCTAGTGGAAAAAGATTTAGATACCCTAGCTGAGGCTGCTGTTGTAGCAGATAACTATAGTATAATTCATAAGCATGAACGTAAGCCTCAGTTATTTGTTAAGGGTAGGAGAGTGAACCAACCATTTTTTGTGAACCCTTCTTCTGGTAAAGGCATGTTAATGTCAAGTGACACTAGTGGGAACACTGCAACCCCAGAGCATGTTATTTCTACGAAAGTAAGTGAGGACAGTGTTGCCAGAGGGTCAAGAGAAAGTGTCAGGTTTTGCCAGTATTGCCAGAAAACGGGGCACTTGGAGGATTGGTGTTGGAAAAAACGAAGGAAAAGTTCTAATGTAAAACCAATTACTCTGATAAACTCTTGGGGGTCTTTTGACACCAACAGAGAGCAGCCACCCACAGATATTGTTAGCGGTAGTCAGACACAACCCCAGCAGGTGCATACTGTTGATAAGGCCAGAGTGGTGTCATCAGTGGTGGATAGACAGACTCCTGTAGAGCCATTGTTAGACACTAGTAAGACTGGAGCAGTGAAGCCGTCAGGTTCAGGTGAGAGTGGTGATAAGACTCCATCAGAGTGTCCTCCCCCAAGCAGTACCCAAAGTGACTCCTTCCCAGGTCATTTATATGCTAACTTTATTTCTAAGAGGTTAGTTTCAGTTGATGGAAAAGGTGGTAAGGAAGTCACCATACTTAGAGACACAGGAGCTTCACAGTCACTAATGTTGAAGGGGATTGTTGATGTAGCTGACCCTAATGAATGTGTCTTGTTGCAGGGTATAGCTGAGTATGTATCTGTTCCCCTAGTTGAGGTGAAGCTCCAGTCAGAGTTAGTTACTGGTTCAGTGCGTGTGGGTGTTGTTGACCAACTTCCTGTACAAGGGGTCACTTTCCTTTTGGGTAATAACCTGGCGGGAGGATAGGTGAGTGCTGTTCCCTGCGTGTCAAAAACTCCCCTGAGTGAGGATAGGACTAAAGAGTTGGAAGATACATGTCCTAAATTGTTTCCTGCATGTGCTGTAACTAGAGCTATGACGGAAAAAGCCAGCCATGAGAATGCTGACAGTAATGGCATTGGCAATGCCAATGATGATATTGAGCTTGGTGATACCTTTTTTGCCCAGTTAAATGACTCAGAGGTTGATGATTCTCCCCAGACTGATGCAAGTGCAAAGTTAGCTGATATGCAAAGATCTGATCCAGAGATTGCCACTTTAATTGACTCAGCAGTTAAGGAAAATGAATGTGAACTGACAGAGTGTTATTATTTAAGGCCAAATAACATGTTAATGAGAAGATGGAGACCTCCTAGTGTTGCTCATGATAACGAGTGGGAGACTGTACATCAGGTGGTGGTTCCAAGATCCTATGGACAAAAAATTATGTTCATTGCTCATGACTCTTCTTTAGCAGGTGACTTAGGGGTGAGGAAGACTCTCTCCCGCATCTGGCAGCATTTTTACTGGCCTGGAATCAGTCAAGATGTCTCCCGGTTCTGTAGATCATGTCACACCTGTCAGCTAGTCGGCTCCTTTGATTCCTCTACCTGTGTTTGAGGCCCCATTCACTAGAGTCCTTATGGACATTGTTGGCCCTTTGCCTAAGACCTCTTCAGGCCACCAGTACATCCTCACAATGTTAGACATGGCCACTAGATATCCTGAAGCCATTCCCTTGAGAAATATTTCAGCTAAATTGGTTGTAAAGGAGATGCTAACCTTCTTTATACATTTTGGTCTCCCTAAGGAGGTGCAGTCGGATCAAGGCAGTAATTTTAATTCCAAACTGTTCAGACAAACCCTTAAGGAGTTAGGAATCTCACAGATCACTTCCTCGGCATATCATCCTCAGAGTCAAGGTGCATTAGAGAGGTATCAACAAACTTTGAAGAGTATGCTCAGAAAACTATGTGTTGATGAAAAGGAATGGGGCAAGTGTTTGCCTTTCCTACTTTTTGCAACCAGATAGGCACCAAGCGAGTCCTTGGGCTACTCCCCATTTCAGTTAATCTTTGGCCATGAAGTAAGAGGTCCTCTTAAATTCCTTAAAGAACAATGGGTCAAGGATGATGACCAAATTAACTTGCTAGACTATGTGTCAAAATTTAAAGAAAGACTGGCCTATAGTATGGAAGTAGCCAGGGCACACTTGGAGTCCTCTCAGGAGAAGATGAAGAGGTGGTATGACCACTCTAAGAAAGTTAGGCACAGAGTGTTTCACCCAGGTGATCAAGTTCTTGTCTTGCTTCCCATTCATGGTTACCCTCTGCAGGCAAGTTTTGTGGGCCCGTATCTAGTGGAAAAGAGGGTAGGTGAAGTAAATTATGTCATTTTAACCCCAGACCGGAGGAAAGAACGAAGATTGCGCCATATAAATATGTTGAAGGAGTACCACAGGTGAGACGTGGACCCCCCTAGTGCTGCATGCGTGGTGTCGGCTGTCGAGTTGGCAGAGGATGAGAGCTGCCCTTTGACTTTGGACCAGATGACCAGTTGCAGAGAAAACCAGGAAGCTTGGAGTACACTGACTGATAAACTCTCCCACTTGACTACAGAGCGGTGTGCTGAGCTTGTTGCCCTTCTCAGTAAGTTCCCTGATGTCTTCCGGGACACCCCAGGACGGACGGAAGTGGCACAGCATGATGTGGACGTTGGAGATGCCAGCCCTGTGAAGCAGTCCCCCTACCGGGCTAGTCCTCAGAAGCAGACCATCATTCGAGAGGAGCTGAACTACATGTTGCAGCAGGGGTTAATCGAGTCCTGTCAAAATGAGTGGTGCTCCCCGGTCATAGTGGTTCCAAAACCTGATGGGTCACATGCTTTTGTATTGATTACCGTAAAGTCAGCTCCCTTACCAAGACTGATACTTACCCACTTCCTAGAGTAGATGATTGTGTGGACGCGATAGGCAGTGCTAAGTTTATCACAAAATTAGATTTAATGAAGGGATATTGGCAAGTCCCACTCACAGAAAGGGCCCAAGAAATTTCCTGTTTTGTGGTTGGTGGCAGGACTTATAAATGTAAGGTCATGCCCTATGGTATGAAGAATGCTCCTGCCACCTTCCAAAGGCTGATGAATGATCTCACCAAGGATGTTGAGAACGTTGTTACTTACATTGATGATGTTATTTTTAGCAACACCTGGGAACAACACTTGAGCCAGCTAGATGCCTTGCTTCAGAGACTGTCCTCTGCTAATTTAGTGCTTATTTTAATCAAATGTGAATTTGTGAGGGCTCAAGTGCAGTACCTAGGTTATGTGGTCGGTTTAGGCCAAGTGAGTCCACCTGATGTTAAAGTTCAGGCCATAGCCAATTCCCCCCTACCTAAAAATAAGAGAGAGTTGCAACAATTCTTGGGTATGGTAGGGTACTACAGACGTTTTGTCCTGAACTTCACTGATCTTGTAGCTCCCCTCACTGATTTGTTAAGAAATGGAGTCAAGTATGAGTGGAAGCCAGAATGTGAGGAAGCCTATTCTAAAGTCAAAGCCATCCTGTCAAGTCATCCAGTGCTGCAAGCTCCCAATTTTGATAAACCCTTTAAATTAGCTGTTGATGCCAGTGGCCTAGGGGCCAGCGCAGTTTGCTTCAGGATAATGATGAAGGCTTTGAGATGCCTGTGTGCTATTTTAGCAAAAAGTTCAATAAGGCCCAGAGAAATTATTCAACTATTGAGAAAGAACTCCTTGCACTCATACTTGCCCTTCAACACTTCTCTGTATATGTTGGTCCAGGGTCAGGTGATGTTGTAGTGTACAGTACACTGATCACCATCCTCTGAAATTTTTGTCCCGATTTAAGGACAAAAATCTTAGATTGACCTGCTGGGCCCTATTTTTGCAATCATACTCCCTTGATGTAAGACATGTAAAAGGTGTTAATAATGTTTTAGCAGATTACCTGTCCAGAACTCGATTGTACAGTATCCCGAAATTTCCCCTCGGGAAATTTCTTCACTCAGGAAGGGAGGTGTCACTGGCATAGTTACCCCAGTAGCGAATGGGTGAATTAGAAATAGGATGATGATGAAAGGAGAGAGAAGTGAGCCTCAAAGACAGTAAATATTTTTCTTATCAGTTTTGCTGCCTGTAAGGGTAACCCTGGTCCCCAGCTGTGTTTAACCAGCGGTCACTTTTGCCTTCTCAACTGATAACACCTCACATGTTTTTCTCACAGATTACCCAGAAAGTTCCTCTTGTCCTTGATGTGGGAGGAGCAAAGTAGGGATGTTTGCCAATTAGAAGCCTAAACGGCGCTTTCGTCACGTTCTTGATGGCACGCAATTAATTCTGTCTGAAGTGTATGAGGCCCTCATTGGTAGCAGGTGGCTCTATTGTTTCTGTATGGACAGAGATTAGTTTTAAGACAGCCTAGTGGTTAATTAGCTGAGAAAGGCGGAGTAAGTAACCTCTATAAGCTCTAGGAAAGTGTGAAGAGACAGATTTTTATCTCATTTTGTACACGCATCGCTGTACACATTTTGTCATTTGTACACATTTGTACACATTTACTGTCATGTTATACTTTTGTCACATTGTGTTGCACTTTTCCCCAACACTACACAATACGTGACTTTGATTAAAAAACACACTGTTTGTATACAGTTTCCCATTTTTGATTCACTCCTCCATTTACACTAGTGTGTGATTTATATCTGGATTTAACCTTCGAAGTCTCCACGTTTCCTCGAGCTTTGTGAGTACTTAGCTTCCACTGAGTGTTTTCTGGTTAGGTAAGAAATAACTTGTTTTATATTTGTATTCTGAGGCCTATAAGAATCCTCTCCTTTTTTAAAACGAACCCTGGTTTCTTCTCTGGTTGTGTATATTATAGTGTACAGTAAAGTTAAGTTAGTTTTCTTAAACTTTATCTTATCCCTTTTGGTGCTTAATTAAGGGTTAAGAGTGCACCGTAATATACACCCCATAACAATATATATATATATATATATATATATATATATATATATATATATATATATATATATATATATATACATACATACATACATACACACATCCATGCATATGAACATACACACTTTCATGCACACGTACATATATATATAATAACAATTTTTATTTTATTATTTTTTGTATTTTTATTTTTTTTTTAACCTTATATTACTTATAATCAATAATACCTAATCTAAATACCCTAAAACTAACCACCTAACAGACAAATCGCTAACCTATACTAAATCCTAAGAGACAAATAACTAGACCTACACTAATAGTAAAAAAGCCTCGACCAAGAGAACACCATCGACTGCAGATATGTAATGCCTTTCTAAACTACATACCTGCACTCATCACCTGGTGACTGTCAATCGAGGCACAACCTAATATAGGGGACATCAATATATGAAGTCTTGACCAAGTACTTTTAATGTGTCAGACTGCAGTCTTGGCATTCAAACACACAACGTACCTAATTTAAACGCTGTCATTTGCAAAATTAGTTTAATTATAATTTAGTATAGAAGGTGCTGCAAACAAATTGGGCAAAATAAGTTAGAAGGTGTGAGAGTTGAATGCTTATTGTCGATGTGACCTAATCTCCTCTCATTTTTCTGCACAGAATTTAAAGTTAACAAACCGTAATTTAGACTATTTACCTAAGTCGTCTTATAAAACATACCGTACTTTCTCCTTTGCTTAGGCAAGTTATGAAAGCTTAACTGACGGAATCAGTTATATAATGGAGGTCAAATATGATGAGTAAGAAAACCTACGGCAATTGGCTGGTTGATGTCGGCGCGGGTTGGCAAGGCAAAGTCTTTGGTTAACACTAACACAACCTTTGCAGCCACCACCACACCAGCACAGTCCAACACACCACCACTGCCACACCACCACCACCACACCACCACCACCACACCACACTATATCATCACTATAACTCCATTACCAAAACTATACCATCACTATCACTCCACCATCTCATCACCATTCATCATCACTTTCAGCCACCACTACACTGCCATACTCACTCCACCACCACAACACCATCAAACTTCCACACCACTATGATTACACCACCACGTTGCCACCAAACCGCTATCACCACATCGTCACCACCACCCCCACCGCACCACCTCAGGCGCTTCACCACGATTCGTGGGTTGACAAGTCGCAATTCTGGCGATAACACACTACACATCAAACGTTAGACTACCCTCACATGTTCACCCTTCAGTGATTGTTGAGTGTATTTGAGAGACTATGACAAAGAAATGAGTGCATAGGAGGTCTGGTCATGTACAGAAAATGGATCATGTGAGATAAGGAGATTGTGGGTGAGTGAGGTGGAGGAGAGGGAGATTGAGGATAGAAGGGATTGGA
>NC_137030.1:20554273-20636773 GCF_032717465.1 Coenobita brevimanus | reverse complement strand
TTCTGGGGCTTCTTCTTCTTCTGCTTCTTCTGCCTTGAAAAATGTAACTCTCCACACTCAACATTTGCAGCTGTGCGTTACTTGGAAACAGACGTGGCACGCTCGACCTCTGTGTTTTAGGTAAAGGCAGTTGCGTGCTTGATGGCAAGTTTGCTTTCTTTACAAAGCACTTAGTCACTGCACTACCCCCGGTGGCAGTGAGTCTTACGGTTGGTTTCTTATAAGCTGTACAGTCATACATAGTTTCCCATACTTAGTAATCTACTAAGAAGAAGAAGAAATGAAGAGCAACAAAAGTGTGAGTTTTTTCAAGCTCTTAACCTGCCATAACATACGTAGTCATGGCTCGACTGACTTAATTTTTTGCATGTAAATACAAAATTACATGACCAATGTGAGTATCAACCCAAAATTCACTAATCTTCTTTGTCAATTTACAAAGAACTTAATCACTACACTGTCCCCGATGATAGCGAGTCTTATGGTGGGATTTTTATATGAATTGTACATACTTAGTTTCTTAAATTAAATGTGCTAAGAAGCTGAGAAGAAGAAGAAGAAGAAGAAGAATTACAAACATGCACATTTTTTTCAAGTTTTTAACCTGCCAAAACTCGCCTGTACATGAGTCAGCTGAATTCATTTTTTTATTTAATGCAAAACACAAAACTACATGGCCAATATGAATATCAACTCAAAATTTCCTAATCTTCTTTCCTAGCTGTGATTTTGGCTTGCTGTTTTTATCCTCTACCTGATGAAATAAGAAGAGGGCATTGTTATGACTGGGAGCATCAACATTAAGTGGTGTAGAGATTTCGTTTCCGGACCAGAACTCAGAAAGCATTCACTACAGAGTCATGTAATTTCACATTGTTATGTGTCTTGTTGTGAATTGGTGCCTAAAGATAGGTAGAATACTGTGTCTTAAGGATTTTTTTTTTTAATAAGGAAAAAGTAAAAAAAAAAAAATAATAATAATAATGATAATAATAATAATAATAATAATAATAATAATAATAATAATATTATTATTATTATTATTATTATTATTATCAGAGACTTCAATGCGACTAGCACAAGGAATCTGATGGGCCCAATGCATTCTATCAAAATTTAGCAGCTATTAATAATATTATCAGAGACTTCAGTGCGACTAGCACAAGAAATCTGATGGGCTCAATGCATTCTTCTATCAAAATTTAGCAGCTATTACACCTAGGAGGCAGAAATTGTACATGATAAATGATTTCATGAATATCTTAATTATGTATGAAATTTCATCATTGTACCTATTATGCAAAAATAAAAAGAAAATGGCTGTGTAAATGAAAAGTCGCACGATTAATAATTTCATCAGATCTGCTCATAACTTCAATATTACCAGGAATAAACTACTGAAATTTTTAAGTTTAATGTCTCTGGCAGGCGCGGATCGGAGGGGGGGGGGGGCGCATCCGGCACGTGCCCCGGTGTTCAAGAGATTGGATAGGCATGTTGCCTATACACGAAAAAATACAAGATCATACAAGAAGATGGTGCGGGCAATATGGCAGGTGTGCAAAACACTTGTGCTGAAAATTTCCAGCAAATTGCAATCAGAGCACTATACTTTCACTGTGCAAATCACGACCTGAATCTTGCCCTCTGCAGCGCCTGCAGTGTACCCACCATCCACTGAGTGATGGTACATCTGAGAACAGTGGGGATCTCTTCAAGTACTCACCAAAACGTCAGCGTCAACTAGAAAAAGCACTTGAAGAGTTCAATCAGGACAGGCGTGCTTCAGGACTGAAACCACTGAGTAAGAGCAAGATCGCACCAATGTGTGCAACTCGATGGGTGGAAGAGCACGACTGTCTTGAGGATTTCCTTCAGCTATACAAACCTCTCACAGACTGTCTCGATGCTGTCACATCGGAGGAGGGTGGGATACAAAGGCACGCACGGAGGCAGGTGGACTTCTGTCTCTGATTACCAGTTCTACTTTTCTGTGTGCCTTCCAGTCTGCCTTGTTTATCTTTGGTTTCACCAAGTCTCTGAGTGTGCTTTTGCAGGGAAGTACCATGGATGTAGTCACAGCACATGAGAAAATCGACCTCGTGCTCAGTGAGATACGAAAGATCAGGAAAAATGCTGAGGAGGAGTTCAATCGTGTGTTTAAGGCTGATACTGAGATGGCTGGGAAGACTGACCACTCTATCGAGATGCCACGATGCTGTAGAAAGCAGACACTGCGCAATAACGTGGAGGCAGAGAATGTCAAGGAGTACTACAAAAGATTAGTATTTCTTCCATTTGTGGACGACATGGCAGAACAGCAGGCATCCCGCTTCCCACAGCTAACAGTTCATGCTTGCTGCGGCCTTTTGCTTATTCCTGCAAACCTCAGAAATCTCACTGATGATCATGTACATGGTCTGCTTCAGTATTACCAACCAGACCTGCCATCTCCTGCGTCTTTCGAACAGGAGCTTAGGTTATGGAAAGTTCAGTGGCAAGGTGTGCCAGATGTGCCAACTTCACTTGAATCAACACTGAAACATCAGTATAGCAACTCGAGAGTCTACGCCAACGTGTGCACTATACTCGACTTACTGATGCTGACCCCTGTGACAAGTGCTGGGGTTAAGAGGGCCAATTCAGCACTGAAATATATCAAGATTGTTCCGAGGAGCACCATGATGGAAGACTGATTGAACGCCCTCATTCTATTGTTTGTCCACAGGGATATGCCCCTGGATTATGACAGAATAATCTGCATCGCGAGTGATTACGCCCACAAAATGCTGTTCATGAATCCACTTTCAGAGGACGTGTGGAATGTTAGGCTCAAGAGCATTCTGTCGGATACTGTAGTAGTAAAATAGGAAAATGAACCATGCTTCAACTGAGTATCACTATGTTTTGGGTATTGGCCACTGATGGTAACCTAAAGAGGACTTTGAGAAATCACCTAAAAACTGAGCCGTACATAGCTGGATTGAGATTCATTCTGATGCATAGCTAATCAGGAGTATCGCAAACCACTTCAGACATTTTGTCTTACCTGTTAGAATTCTATCTATCTATATATAGCCCGACGCCCTAATCCCGCAAACGGTGGCCGCAGACAAAACGCCTCCAAGTCGCTCTGTCACCCACCATTTGACTACCCTCCCCCCTCCCTGATATACCTCTCAACTCCATCCCTCTACTTCATCCTCGGTCTACCTCTCCCTCTCCCTCCCTCCACCTCAACTACATACACCCTCTTAGTCAGTCGTTCATTCTCCATTCTCTCCACATGCCCAAACCACCTCAGTGTATTTCTCCTAATCTTCTCAACCTCATCCACATCCCCCCCACAACGTTCCTTCACTTCTTCATTAGTCAACCTGCCCCTCCATGTCACTCCACATGCTCCTCTCAAGTAACTCATTTCCACTGCTCTCACTCTTGACTTGTTCCCCTGTTGCAAGATCCACGCCTCGCTTCCATACGTCAGGGTAGGGATCACAATACTATCATGCAGTGACTTCTTAACTTCCATACTCACCTCCCTATTTCTCATCACTGCTTTCAGTGAACCAACAACCTTCCTTCCCTGCTGTACCCTTCCATGTACTTCATCCCCCAAAGTTCCATCCTTACTCATCACACTACCCAAGTACTTGAATGCACTCACATTCTCCATATCCTTACCATCCAACCTCACTGTACATTCTGTGACTTCATTCCTCTCAAACACCATAACTTTACTTTTGTTTACATTAACTTTCAGCTTCCTCCTCCTACACACTGTCCCAAATTCATTCACCAAACCTTGCAACTCCCATTCATCTTCACTCAACAATACTGTATCATCAGCAGACAGCTTAATGTCATAGCAAAGGAGTCTGAGTTTTTTTTTTTTTTTATACTACAGTAGCTTCATAGGATCCGTTGTCATGCACACACACACACACACACACACACACACACACACACACACACACACACACACACACACACACACACACACACCTTCGGCCAGTGATAAACCAAAGTCGATTAACCAAGTAAGGAACCCTTACACGAGTAAACTCAGCATTAGATTTGCAAGGTCGGTTGTGTGGTTCCAAACACAACATAGATAGTTGGACTTACGCCTTCCCCCGTTCCAGATTTTCTGGATTCGCCCCTGTTGTGTTATACAGAGGGGTGGGGTGAGAGCCGTATTACGCTTCGCAAGGTGTGGAGGGACGTGGGGGTGGGGGTATGTGCTTGGTGAGATGGAAAGTTGCAACAGCGTAGCGCTGCCCATGTTTGCTGTTTTCTGCCCATCCCTGTTAATAGCTCTACCGTGCCATTAATACCTTTGTATAATCGGCACTGGCGATGCACGAGAATTGCCACCAACTTCAAGAAGTTACACACACACACACACACACACACACACACACACACACAAACAGATGCAAGCATGTACGCCATCTGGCCTCAATCAGTGTAACTACGAGTATTATTGGTACTTAAGACTCAACTCTCGTAACTATAGTCACTGAGGTTCTCGATGTTTTTTACTGTACAGTTGGAGTAGCTATATAAAAAATACTACCATAAAAGAAAAAATAACAACAACAACAACAACAACAACAACAACACTAATATAATCATCATCATCTATCTATCTACCTATTGCCAGACTCCTTAATCCCATAAGGGGTGGCCATTTGACTCTGAGTTATTTGTTTTACGGGGAGGGGCACTAACCCTCCACCAACCCACTTCTTGACACGTAGGGCGCACGTATGGTTTGGTTATATGATTACCACCCAGCGTTGTAAATGGTTTCTTAGCTAACAGGAAACCATTTGGCTTGTCACTCAATGTAAAGCCACCTGTAAAGGAAAGAAAAACAATAAGAAGTGACAGGAAAGATGGGAGAAATAGGAAGAGAGGAGGGCAGGCACAGAAAAAGAATGATAAAGGCTAAGGAAGAAGTAGGCAGCACTACATCAAGTGAGTGGATGATGATTGTCACCATCTACAAAGATTTTTTTTTTTTTTTTTTTTTGAGGAGACGAACAAGAAGAGGGGGTGGTGGTTTGAACTCAGTCCAGGTGTAGTAGAGTCCCAGGTCGCTGCACCTAACTTCATCTCGCCTCCTCCTCCTCCTCCTAATAATAATAATAATAATATCAACAACATCAAAGGAAACACAGTAACAATAATCGCTTTTGAAGCAGAGCGGAGGAGCTTCCAAAACCGAGGAGAACATGGCTTGGCAGATGTACTGTAATGTGCTTTGTGTACTGTGCAGTGCGTACTAACTGCATTCACTGTGCTAAACTTGTAATTGGCTTAGGTATGAATCTGTTTAATTGTATGTTGTTACTGAGTCCTGGCCCATTTTGAACCCTAATCACATTTGACAGGTTTGTGCGTGTGGGTGGGGGGGTGAGGGGTGAGTGAGAGATAGATAGACTGGTTGATTGATGGATAGATAGAGAGAAAAAATGTGTGTGTGTGTGTGTGTGTGTGTGTGTGTGTGTGTGTGTGTGTGTGTGTGTGTGCTTGCATGCCTGCTTCTCCAGGTATGCTTACATTACGTGGTGCCATGTGTACAGTATATTCGCCCTCAGTTTTATGATCGCATTTTAAGTGTAACAGGGCACACTAAGTCCGTAGATTTGGTAAAACTTTTTCTTTCCTTAACATACTTCACCTCAGTCTCATCTTGTATGCTAGTGATTCAAGGTAAGTCGATGTTAAAGCAACGTGAATTACACACAGAATATTATTTCATGATTATTATACATAAAAAAATAGCTATGTTACATGTGTTACGAAGCCTCCTGTGTTGCTACTAATGACACAGCCAGTAGTGCTCATTCTGAAATCCATCATACCCAGCCTTTAGAATACTTGTTTATTTTTATTTTTTATTTTTTATTTATTTATTTATTTTTTTGCCGAGTGCACAATCGGACACAAAATTCCATTCGGTTCTCCTGACCACCGTTCATGGCTGGATTATGGAATACTTGAAATTTATGTTGTTAGCTTTATAAACTTCATGCAATAATTCATCTGCTTCACGTGTCATTCAAAAATATACGATTCCAGTGATAAGAGAGACAGTAAAGGCGAACTGACCTTTGTATCTGGCTGCATAGTAACATAGAATAAATATTGGCCTGTTACATGAGTAATCACACTTGCAAATTGAATAACACTGGCTAACACGGAGTGCCGGATATTTTGTTGGTGAAAAATAGTTTACGCAAAACAAATCGGTCAATGTTTTAAAAATTCATCCAGTAATTTATATTCAGGCGAAGAAATGAGCGAGGGAATAATACTGGGTTGCATAAGCCACTGTACACCCCCGTCCACCTCCAAAGTACCGTGCCGCTGGGGCAGATGTTTGTGGAAATGAGCCAGATTCTCAGACACAGATGGATCAGACTCTGTAACATCCATTGGTGTGCCGTTTTAAGTATCGTTAAAGTAATAATTAACACCAAGAGTAACATCTATACTACTATCACAGGGAAGCCTATCACAGTATTTCGCCAACGTTTGAAAATGTTTAGGCTAAAGCTCATCGAATTTCATATGACCATGCTGAATATGTAAATTGTTGGAGCGGCCTGGTTCCGCCATATGCAAACCAACCTTAACAATGTATGCTTTTGTTACGACTTGCTTTTAACCAATGGTAGGAGCACAGAGGAAGTAGAATCTGTAGCTAACAATTGTATATCCCCGTCTCCCCCTCTCCCCCGACGAGAAATAAAAATCGCTCCTCTAGGTTTTGGTGTATATTTAAAAGAGCTAATTACAAGGATTAAGTTTTATCTACTAACCCTGAATGACTAAGTTTATTTGTGCCAGAGCCTGTATATGCCATCGGTAACAACTGACAGGGTGACATTAAACACAGGCATACTAATGGACATACTACCATCATCCACCAGAATCTCTAGACTCAGGACCCACTTAGGTTACAGTACGAAGGCTCTACACCAAGCCATCGTAGTTCCCAAATGTGATCAGCATGGTGAAATAGATGGTCGTATTCTGGGCAGCATTGGAAACATCACAACACATCTTCCTTAGGGACTTATTTTTTGCGTATTACACCAAATCTTTCTCTTGTTTCCTATACAAAAATCGTTTTAATATAGACATAATTTCCATCAGTAACATGCAAGTCCGATATAGAGGTGTAATGCACAGAATAAATAGCTAAGGAAGGAGTGCTATGGCATCTTCAAAGCCACCAAGAACACGATTCAGAAATTCATTCACAAAATTACTAGTGTCATACATTGACCCTCGGAAGCAAAACGGTCTTACACACACACACACACACACACACACACACACACACACACACACACACCACTCGCTGGCTCAGTGGTAATGCTGTCGCCTGGCATCTGTCAAGACGGAGGTTTTCGCCTTGCTTAGGATGCGAAAAGTTTCACTGACGAAGTGGGTGGTTACTGTTCCTCTTAAGCAAGAGGGTGGGTGTGTGCGTGTGTGAAGGTCAAGGCCTTGTTCTTAGATCAGACTATATGAGCTCTCAGCTCTCTTTTCTGGAAGGTAAAAAACTGACTATTACGACCACCACGTGATCCTGACCGACCCGGTGAGCTACAAACACACACACACACACACACACACACACACACACACACACATACACACACACACACACACACACACACACACACACACACACACACGCACGCACGCACGCACGCACGCACGCACACACACACACACACACACACACACACACACACACACACACACACACACACACACACACACACACGCACGCGCGCGGGGTTGTACGCATGAGGTCCGTCGGTAAATTCCCCGGGGGCAAATTAAGTTACACGGTGCATGAACTCTGGCTAAAGTTGGCCAACTAATTGTACTGTTGACAATTCTCAAGACACAAGTGTGGAAAAAGGCGCGGAAGTGGACTGCTACTCCGGTTGTGGGTGAGCGTTGGGAAGTTATTCAGTAATCAATCTATATTTAAAACGATGTACAATTTTAGCTAAACTAACTGAACTTAACCTAGTAGTTCCTGCACGATGATATCTAAACTAAACTTAGTTTAACCTAACCTAATCAAATCTAAGTCAATATAACAATCTAATCTGATAAATTACCAATATGCTGGGAATCGAACCAGGGACTCTCACGTAAGAGCCAGGCAACATACCACTACACCACGACCAGGTAAAAGTTAACTCACGTTGTCACAATCTTGTAACCAACGTCCCTCCGCCCCCACTGTGGGCATCAAGAGGATGAGTTAACCCCCTGGCACTCGGGCAAGTAGATGCTTTTAATCTGTCCCAAGCACTTACGGCAAGTCAGAATGAAGGGAGAAACCTGTACTGTACACAGGAAAAATCATCTGATAAATTACCAATATGCTGGGAATCGAACCAGGGACTCTCACGTAAGAGCCAGGCAGCATACCACTAAACCACGACCAGGTAAAAGTTAACTCACGTTGCCCGAGTGCCAGGGGGTTAACTCATCCTCTTGATGCCCACAGTGGGGGCGGGGGGACGTTGGTTACAAGATTGTGACAACGTGAGTAAACTTTTACCTGGTCGTGGTGTAGTGGTATGCTGCCTGGCTCTTACGTGAGAGTCCCTGGTTCGATTCCCAGCATATTGGTAATTTATCAGATGATTTTTCCTGTGTACAGTACAGGTTTCTCCCTTCATAACAATCTAACTTGGTATAACTTGGCCTGCTGTCTGCAGTATATTGACATCTAACGTAACCATACCTATACAAGCCTAACTTAACCTAGTAGGACCTAACTATGGTGGTGGTACTCGAATAGATCTTACGTCGAAGAAAATGCGGCCACAAGTGTTAAATATAATCTGCAAATATAAGGGTAGAGACGAACAGAAGTGTTACAGCGATCCCCAAATCTGCAGCCAATGGGGTTCTGTACGCTCGGGGACAAAAACTCGCTAAACATTTTACGTCCTTATCTTATGCCCTCTTCTTTTTTTTTTTTTTTTTTTTTTTTTTAATGCGAGGAATAAGGAACCAAAGGCCATGAGCCCGCAGTAACAGTTCCCTCCAAGAGAAAAACAAAATACAATAGAGAGCCAAATTCAAGATCCGATCATTTTAAGATGCCTGGACACACTGCGTTTGAAAGACTGGAGATCATAGGCAGCAGGAAATACAGATAGAGGGAGACAGTCCCAGAGCTGACCTGTTGCATAAATGAAAGACTGGGTTTAACGGTTAACTCTTGCATTAGAGAGTTGGACAGAAAAGGGATGAGAGTTTGCTGCCAGACAGGTGCTACGCGCTCGTCGTAGAGGTGGAGGAATGCAAGCAGACAGTTCAGAGGAGCAGTGACCATTAAAGTAGCGATAGAAAAGAGATAAAGATGCAACAGTACGGCGAAGAGACAGAGGTTGAAGGGAGTCAGTAAGAGGAGAGTTAATGAGACGAAAAGCCTTTGCCTCCACCCTATTGAGAAGAGTTGTATGTGGGGAGCCTCCCCACACATGAGAGTTGTACTCCACACAGGGGCTGATAAAACCCCTGTATAGAGTCAACAATTGTGCAGGGGTAAAGAAAGAGTGGAGTCGGCTTAGCACACCCAATCTCTTGGAAGCAGATTTTACAAGAGATGTAATATGATCTTTCCAAGATAAGTCCCGAGTAAATGAAACCCCAAGCATGTTCAAGGATGATGCAGGATTAAGCTGAATATTATTAAACATTAGTGGGTATACCTGTGGAAGATTTTGTTGGGTTGATAGGTGTAAGATCAATCGGTAGAGAGGTGGCTTACAGTCCTTACGGACCCAGGTTCGAATCCCGGCTGGGGCAGGGAACAGTTTAAGGATTTGAATTTCATTAAATCAGGCTTTACTGATCTACCAGAAGACCCGCCGACATGTCGTAAATATACCCCCGCTAATACCAATACACCAGTCCTGTATGAGACAGCCCTAGCATGTATTCAATATGGACGGTGGGTGTTAGCGCCGAAGTGGTGACATGTAGAGGTGTATGATATGTAGGAGGACTGCTGGGTCTTGATAGCAGGCTGTGAAGCCTATGCCCAGAGTCGGACACATAAAAAAAAAAAAAAAAAAAAAAAAACTGAGTCTTAGATGCATTAAAGACAACCATATTATTTTTACCCCAGTCAGAGATACGAGCCAAGTCAGACATTAGGTGTGC
Source organism: Coenobita brevimanus (assembly GCF_032717465.1). NCBI lineage: Eukaryota > Metazoa > Arthropoda > Malacostraca > Decapoda > Coenobitidae > Coenobita > Coenobita brevimanus. The sequence goes on along the minus strand of NC_137030.1, from coordinate 20,626,552 downwards.
CATAGCCTCAACCCTTGTTTCTTGAAGTAACTGTTGAGATGGGCGTTGTGGGAACCGAATGGAAAGGTGAAGGGTGGAGTCATCAGCGTATGAGTGGATAGGGTTAGATGTACAGCTTAGAAGATCATTGATGAATAAAAGGAAGAGAGTTGGTGATAGGACAGAGCCCTGAGGAACACCACTGTTGATAGATCTAGGAGAAGAACGATGGCCGTCTACAACAGCGGCTATAGAACGACCCGAAAGGAAGCTAGCGATGAAGGCACAGATAGAAGGATAGAAACCGTAGGAGGACAGTTTGGAAATTAAAGATTTATGCCAGACTCGATCGAAAGCCTTTGAGATGTCAAGTGCAATGGCAAAGCTTTCGCCAAAGTCCCGAAAGGAGGATGACCAGGAGTCTGAAAGGTAGGTGAGAAGATCGCCAGTGGAGCGTCCCTGACGGAACCCATACTGATGATCGGAAAGAAGGTTGTGATAGGAAAGATGCCTTAAAATTTTTCTATTAAGAATTGACTCGAAAACTTTTGAAATACAGGACGTTAAAGCAATTGGACGATAGTTGGAGGGTTGGGAGTGGTCACCCTTCTTTGGGACTGGCTGAATGAGAGCAAACTTCCAGCAAGAAGAAAAGGTACAAGTTGACAGACAAAGGCGAAAGAGTTTGCCTAGGCAGGGTGTAAGCAGAGAAGCACAGTTCTTGAGAACAACAGGAGGGACCCCATCAGGCCCATATGCCTTGTTAGTACTGAGGCCAGTGATGGCAGAAAATACGTCAACTGAAGAAATTTTAATGTCAGCCATGAGGAAGTCAGAGGGGGAAAGAGATGGAGGAACAGCACCGGAATCGTCTAAGGTGGAATTGGAGGAGAAAGTCTGTGTGAAGAGATCTGCTTTATCAGTAGAAGAAATAGCTACAGAACCATCAGAGTAGAAAAGAGGAGGGAAGGATGATGAGGTAAAGTTGTTAGAAAGATTTTTGGCAAGGTGCCAGAATGAGCGGGAAGAATTCGAGTTGGAGAGTTGAGAGCATTTAGTATGGATGAAATTATTTTTAGTAGAGCGAAGAACAGACTTAGCACGATTCCGGGCAGAAACGTAAAGATGATGTGATTCAGAGGTGGGTTGGCTCCGGTACCTTTTGTAGGCCTTCTCCTTGTTGCGGACAGCATTAGAACAAGCGTGATTAAACCAAGGCTTTCTTGCGTTAGTCAAAGGATATGAGAAAGGAATGTATGCTTCCATGCCCGAGAGAATAACCTCCGTAATGCGCAAGGCACACTCAGATGGCTCACGGCCATGGAAGCAATAATCATTCCAGGGAAAATCAAAGAAGTACTGCCTGAGGGCCTCCCAGTTCGCAGCTCCAAAATGCCACAGACGACGTTTCCCTGGAGGGCAAATATTCTTAAATTAAGATGCGTCGGGGAGATAAATAACGGACACGCCCTGAATTTGTGCCCAACTGTACATCCTCAAGTACGAGACAAAGCACCCTTCTTCTTTTTCCTCCTCCTCCTCCTCTTCTTCTTCTCATTCCTCTTCCTGAATTTTTACTCCCGACTGTACCTCCTCAAGCATCAGTGGAAACAAAGCTTTATTCTTCTTCCTTCCTCCCCATGAGCTTGGCTGGATACTCAGGCTAATTGCACTTGATGGTGGGAAATACGAAAGACGAAACAAATCGGTCGATCTTTTAAAATTCATGGAGTCATTTATATTCGGGGTGGAGGAAGGAGAAGGGGAGGGAAGTGGCAGCGAAGGAGAAGGTGCTGAGGGAGAGAAAGGGTGGGAGGATGGGGAGAGAGGGGGAGAGAAGTAGCAGAGATCAAGGGGTGAGGATGGACTTAAGGAAGATTGTGGGAGGGAAGTAATATGTAATGGAAAGATGGAGGAGTGACTAAAGGAGATAGAGGGTGATGATGATGCGATAGAGGAGAGAGAGAGAGAGAGAGAGAGAGAGAGAGAGAGAGGGGGGGAAGGGGGAGGACCACACATCTCTTCCTGTTGGCCTAGTGATGGAATGGCCAGCCGGGATTCGATTCACAGACCTTCACAAACAACCTCACTGACCACTACTCGACGTCAAGTGGTCTATTGTGCTTCATGTTGTTGTTGTTGTTGTTGTTGTTGCTGTTGCATGTTGAACAGGAGATTTTGAGAGTTATGGGTAAAAAGTACCCCTCTCCCCCTTCTTCCCATCTCTATCTCTTGCCCCTCCTTTCACCCCTCCTTTTCCACCCCTCTCTTCCCTCTGCACACTCTTTCCTTTCTCTCTTCCCCCACCAACTTTCTTTTTCCATCCCTTGCCCTCCCCTGCCCTCCATTTTCTCCTTCCCTTCCTTTTCTTTCCCTAGCCCCCTCCCTCTCCATCCTTCTCCTTCACTCTCCTTCCGATCCCATCATCTCTCCCTTCCTAACCTTTCTTTTCTCTCATTTGTCTCTCGTCTCCCTTCGTTTCTCTCCCTCCCTCTTTCCGACATTCTTTCCACTCTACATCTCATGACTCGCCTCCCCCTTCCAACCTCCTCATTCCCTCCCATCTGTTCCTTTTTCACCTCTCCCTTTCACTTTTATCCATTCTCTCCCCTTTTCTTCTCTTTCCTTCGCTCTACTCTTCTCTTTCCTTTTTGTTTTATCATTCTTTCCTCTCTTCCTCCTGCCCCCACTTCCCCTCCCCTTCACATTCCCTCCCTGTTTTCCTCCTTTCCCTCTCATCCCCACCCCATCTGCTCCTCCCCTTCCCCACTGTCTCCTAAACAGATGCGTCAGCAAGTGAACGGTACGAGTGTGAAAAATAACAACCAAGGAGTCCAGTTTATGGTTGAGTGTTGAATATCTAAACAAGGTGTGAAGTTATGGTGGTGTCGGGAAGTTTCATATTCTCGCGGGTGTTGTTGCCGCCCTCTCGTCAGCTTAACCCCTTAACCGCGAGGCGTCACTTTTGTGATGCTTGGGAGCAAGGGATCATACCGCGGGGCGTCACTTTTGTGATTCTGTGTTATTTTGAATTCACCCAGGCTTTCAAGTGGTGGCTTTTATCATCTATCAGTACTGCCAATGTCCAACACTAGTCAGCACTCCTAATCTCATCTGTACTCCCATCCATTGTTGACAATTTAGCCATTTCTCCCCGTTCTTGACTCCCCTCCCTACCCCCCCTCCATTACCCTATCCTCTCGCCTGCCCGGCCATGCTACGCTAAGTAAATCTTCCCTGGAATTTTTCACTGATTTCATCCATTGAAATAAGCCCTATGCCCTATTCTTATACCAAATAATATATACAAGAAAGAAATAAGGTAAGTGAGAGTGCCATACACCTAGAATTGGCTAATTATCACCTGACAACACCTCATGTGCACTCGTTCGCTAATTTTCGCTGTTTATTTCCCCTTGAAATATGCTGTATAATCTATTTTCGTAATAAAAATATATATAAGAAAGGATGGGAGAAGCCTAAGTGATATTTACATTCACAAGGAACTACCTAATTATTGCAGGCCACCACACTGTATTCTATGCTGAGTAAATCTTCCCTGGAATTTTCCATTGATTTCATCCATTGAAATAAGCCCTATGCCCTATTCTTATACCAAATAATATATACAAAAAAGAAATAAGGTAAGTGATAGTGCCATACACCTGGAATTGGCTAATTATCACCTTACAATACCTCACGTGCACTCGTTCGCTAATTTTTGCTGTTTATTTCCCCTTGAAATATGCCGTATAATCTAATTTTTCGTAATAAATATACATATAAGGAGAGAAGGGAGAAGCCTAAGTGATATTTACATTCACTTGGAACTACCTAATTTATAATGTATTGTCTAGATTTCCTGCCAATCATTTCACTGCTATATATTAGCAGTTGTCAAGAGGCTGACGTTGGCAGTAATGCATTTCCCTAGGTAGGCCACCCCGGCCCATCCCTATCAGTTCACTGTCATCTTCCAATGTGAAGGTACGTCTGTTTGCTCCTGTTAACTTCAGCCACTTTTCATCCCCATGCAAAGGGCCCTGTGACCTTTACCCCCTACTAAACCTCGTATGGAAAGAGGTAAAGGGCTGACAATTGATAAAAGAGTGACTACGATCTTTCTATTGAGTAAAACAGTGCAAGTGGAATTGTAAATAATGTGTAAATAATGTGTAAACGCAAGTGAAAGTAATGAATGTAAGTATGCGTGAACAGTGGAAAATAGTTTTACAAGTTACTTCAAGTGACAGTGCATAACACAGTGTAAATAAAATAGAAATGTAAATAACGTAAATAAAATAGAGAACGTAAATAGAAATGTAAATGAGTAGTATTATAAGAATACGAGTATATACCCTAGGAGTAATGAAAGTGAAAGTTTCACTCTAGCATGTATGAATACTATGAGTTATGAGAGTGAAGGTGAAAGTGACATTCAATCTCAATGCTAGTATACAGGATGAGAAAGTGAATGCTACGTACTTTACTGAAAGAAATTGAATCCCTACAGTGACAATAAACTACTGTTACTGAAGGAAACTTATGGATAAAGACTGTAGATATATATAAGTGCTATATAGTAACAGAAATATAAACTGTGAGTGTTTTTATGAATAATAGACAACACTAGCGGCGAACGATCGGAAGTGGGATGGTCATACGCCCTCGTAATTTTCATTGCTTTCACGGTGTTTTTTTTTGGGGGAGTATGGATTCCAAACTATTTGAGAATCATAGATTAGTGTTTCTAGTGATAATATCAGGCTGTGGTAATCATATTACGAGTTGTCGGGAAGTGTAAAGTGGAGACTTCGTTACCCAACTTCAGAGGTCTCCACAAGTCGTACGGTACTCGATGAAGGCTCAACAAACACCCAAGGAGAAAGCTGAAGGTATGTGCCATAAGTATATTTGATTTTAATATTCTAGGGCTAATAACTGATTTTTGGCAAATATTTTTAGTGAGTCTGTCGGAGCGCGAATATGCCCGCGGGAGCTGCAAGTCAAAGCAAAACAAGCCCGCGGTTTAAGAGGATTAACAGCACCTTCTCTTTAGCGATTGATTTTGCACATTACAGACTGATGTGTGTGTGTGTTGTGTGTGTGTGTGTGTGTGTGTGTGTGTGTGTGTGTGTGTGTGTGTGTTTGTGCGCGTGTGTGTGCCCGCGCTCCTTATATTTCCATACCCGTGTCCTCAGCGATTGATTTTTCCATGTTACCGCTTATTATTATTTTGTGTGCTCATAATGTCTGTTTTATACTGACCCAGGTTGCCTAAGTCAGACACAAGCAAACAGAGTGGTCTGTAAATAGCGCTCCACTAAAATCTCACCTGACGGTATCATAGGTGTTGTGAGGATGGCTCAGTCTGCTGGTGTGGTTGTGGCAGTGTTAGCAGGAAAGGAATAAGTGGTGCAGTATAAGCACTGATGACGCTGACCAGGCCGGCAGCGAAACAAAAAATTGCCCATCGGAGTGGAAGATGTTCGTTTTATTTGGATGAACCTGTTTATTAATATTTCAGATACATAAAACAGATGAGAAGGAAGAGGTGCCGGGAACCCCTTGGCAGACGACAGTACGGGCCCGGGAGCTTAAAAATCCCTGTGTTAAGGATAGACTGTAGAAACTTTGGAATATGAAATTAAATACTGTATGCTTAAACCTTAAATCGCAAAGTGGAATGTAAACCCCTATTGAAGGCCATTTTTGCAACTCCTGTGGTTATTAAGGTTAATCAGCCTGCATCCCATATTACATAAATCAGTCAGCAGTCACATAAGAAGGCCAAGTACGTCCCATCATCATATCGTACTTCAGAAATCATTATCAGAAACTGGGATACGAAAGTCAAAAGAGAACTGCTTAGTGGAGAAATTTAGGCAACTGAATGAAAATAATGAGTACGGTACCGGAAAATATATAAGTGGCAAGGAAAGAAAAATAAAAGGAAGGACAGGACAATATATACTAGAAGAGGCTAGATATGAAATGTTTTGTAGAGGAGGCAAAAGGAGGAAAACAAAGGGAGGGATGAGAATGCCAAATACCGAAGGAAAAAAATAAAGAGACAGGAGAGGAAAACAAAGAAGGGGCAAGGGAAGAAAATGCTGAGGAGGAAAGGAAAAAAAAAATTCAAAAGGAATATCAGGGAAATTAAAGCAGAGAAAATTGAAGGGAAATATAGAACTGGGAAATGAAGAGAAAAGAATGAAGAAAGGGATATGTAGAAATAATAATCAAGTAAAGATGAGTAAAAACTAGTAAAGAGGCAATTTAAGAATATAGAAATTGTGAAAAGTACAAGACCAATAACAAACAGAAGACTATAAGCAAAGGAATATTGTTCAATAATAGCAATAATAATCTATCTATCTATCTATCTATTGCCAGACGCCTCAATCCCGTTTGGGGTGGCCACAAACAAATCGCCTCCAAGTCGCCCTGTCCCCCGCCATTTCACTGCCCTGCTCCCAACTCACACACCCCTCTCTCATATACCTCTCCATCCCATCCCTCCATCTCATCCTCGGCCTCCCCCTCCCTCTTCCCCCCTCCACCTCACTCACATACACTCTCTTCGTCAGTCTTTCACCCTCCATTCTCTCCACATGGCCAAACCACCTCAGTGTGTTCCTCATAACGCTTCCTATCACATCCACATCCACACCACAACGCTCCTTTATATCCTCATTCGTCAGCCTGTCTCTCCGTGTGACTCCACAGGCTCCTCTTAAATAACTTAATAATAATAAATAATAATAATAATAATAATAATAATAATAATAATAACAATAATAATATCAATAATAATAATAATAACAACAACAACAACAACAACAATAATAATAATAATAATAATAATAATAATAATAATGATATAATAATAAAAACTGAGTCAAGTGGAAAAGTAGAGGAAGGTTGTTGTTGCGTAACTTCTGTCTGTCTGGCCAAGCAGACCCATCAACCACAGGCAAGCATACGCCTCTGCGGGGCCGTCCCGTGTAGTGAACAAATGTTCCCCTGCGGCATAGAGCGCTTTGCCAAAGAATGAGCGGAAGAGTATGGAAGTTTGGTTCCTGGGTGGACGCCGTATTTGCATTTCTGCACCCAGTAAACAGGAGCATCTTTGTAGAATCCACATCACCCGTTTATTTAGCTATATGGTTACTATCCAGTGTTGAACAAATTTTCTTGGGTAATAGGAAACCATTAGGCTTGTCGCCCAGTGCAAAACCACCTGAACTGGAAAGTGATAAAAAATGATAGGAAGGATTAGAGAAACAGAAAGAAAGGAGGGTAGACACAGAAAAAGAATGACAAAGCCGAAGGAAGATGTTGGCAGAATTACAGCAAGTGAGTGGATGTTGGTCGCCGCCATCAACCACCTAATAGAGTCAGGTAAAAAAAAAAAGTAGTCAAGGAAAGGAAAAGCAGAAGTGAGAGAGAAATTATATACGAGAAAGACAGAGATGATAAATAAAATGAAGTTGGCGGAGATATAAAAGAAGTCGCGTGGAGGGAAATACGTGAAAAATAGAGAAATGTAGTAACAGAACAGAGAGCAACGTGTTGCAGTAAAAGTTTTGTGCAGGGGCTATCCAGCATACTCTAGTGTGAGGAGAGGGGGAGGGGAGGGGAGGGAGGGATGGAAGGAGGCGTTAGGCGGGAAAGGCTGGGGAGTGGAGGTGAGGTGAGGTGAGGGGAGGGGAGGGGAGGATATTTGGGGGAATTGGAAGGGAAAATAGGGAGGGGAGACTATGGAAGGGGAGGGGAGGTAACATGAACGGAGGGGCCGACAAGGGAAGGGAGGGGTGTTGGGGGAGACTACGAGAGGGGAGGGATACCAGGAATGGGAATGGAAGGCAGGTGACGGCAGCATTACGGAAGCCATGATTCATAGCTCGCTAGATACGCTAGCGTTTACCCCTGCAGTCCAAGGACTGATAGAGGTAATAGTCTATCAGTCATACAAAGAGTACAAAGGAATTTCTAATGATGCACTAGTATCTTGAGAAAAAAAAGAGAGAAAACAATATTGCAGCTCAACTGAAGAAAATCATCAAAAAAAGAAAATTAAGATACCTGACAGATTAACGTGAACCTAATGAAGAAACCGTAAAAAATAAAGTAAGCCTAAACACAATCTAATCAAAGGCTTGATATAGGAAGAAACCAAACCTCTGCTCTAAGAATCGCTATACATTTTTTAAAATAACAAAACAGAGGAAGGAAAAACAAATGAGTAAAAAAATAACATACACCAGATTAGTGTTGTTCTCTACTCATTAAATATCTGTGACAGTTGGACTTGAACTGTTGTAGGTTGAAGTCTGGAGGGAAACAACTCAGGGGAAGCGAGTTCCAGAGATGCAGTTCGGGGAATGAAAGAATTCTGATGGGCAGAATTTCTGCAATATGGCTGAGAGATGTTTCAGTAACGAGCGCTGCCAGATGCCCGTGTAGCACAAGGGAAGGCATGGAGAGGTGGCATAATGGATGCAACTTCGTCTGAGCATTTGCAAAAAATACCTGTAAAATAATGTAAGGGAGGCAACATTCCTTCTTATTTGTAGGGGAGGTAATTTATTACAATAGCAGGGTTATTAATAATTCCAGCAGCTTTGTTATGAATTTTATCTATTTGTTTTAATGCAACCTCTACACTGTAGCACCAGTCGAGCAGGGCAGTACTCCCGAGGTGGATGGAAAGCTGATGACAGGGAGTGCTGGAGCTCCCGTTTCATCAGCCCTCAGGACTAGTTCCTGACCATCCCCCTTTGCTGAACTTTTTCAGTGTCTCAGTTACACAGAGAGTAGGCCAGCATGCTCTCCAGTACAAATTTCTCTAACTATCTTCACCAAACTACATGCACAGTACACACTACACTTCCTATTCAAAATTCACCAAAAATGGCGTCAATTCACCCAGCCTCGGAGTCCCCAGGGGGGGGGGACCATAAATGCCCCCGCCATCTGCCCCTCTCCCGGTGACGACTCGAGGTGCCTGGAACCACTGTCTGACTCTCTTCTTCTTCATTTCTGCAACATTCGCGGCCTTTCATCTAACTTTCGCTCTGTTCAGCACCACCTCTCCTCCACTAAACCTCACCTTCTTTTTCTAACGGAGACTCAGCTGTCTGAGGCAACTGACAGCAAACCCTTTTCTGTATCCTCCTACTTTCTCTATACTCATTTCAAAGCCAAAGGTGGCTGTTGTGTATACATACGCAACGACTTATCTTGCTCTCGTGTTCCTGAACTTGATTCTTCTGAATTCTCCACTCTCTGGCTTCGGCTTTCCTGTCATTCTCTGACTAAATATATCTGTGCTGTTTACTTATCCCCTAATTCTACTGACTATCAAAAATTCTTCGACTATCTTACTTCAACGATGGAACACATTCTGTCCATTTCTCCTTTCTCTGAAATCTCCATTCCTGGAGATTTCAATGTTCACCACCACCTTTGGCTCTCCTCTCCTTTCACGGATCCACCTGGTGAACAAGCCTACATCTTTTCTATCCTTAATGACCTAGAGCAGCTTGTATAGCACCCTACCCGTATCCCTGACCGCCTTGAAGAGAGCTCCAACATACTTGACCTCTTCCTCACAACTAATCCTTCTGCTTACTCTATTAATCTTTTCTCTCCGTTGGGCTCCTCCAATCACAACCTTATTACCTTAACCTGTCCTATCACTCCGGTACGGCCTGTGGACCCTCCAGGGAAACGTCGTCTCTGGCATTTTGGAGCCGCGGACTGGGAGGCCCTCAGGCAGTACTTCTTTGATTTTCCCTGGAATGATTATTGCTTCCATGGCCGTGAGCCATCTGAGTGTGCCTTGCGCATTACGGAGGTTATTCTCTCGGGCATGGAAGCATACATTCCTTTCTCATATCCTTGACTAACGCAAGAAAGCCTTGGTTTAATCAAGCTTGTTCTAATGCTGTCCGCAACAAGGAGAAGGCCTACAAAAGGTACCGGAGCCAACCCACCCCTGAATCACATAATCTTTACGTTTCTGCCAGGAATCGTGCTAAGTCTGTTCTTCGCTCTACTAAAAATAATTTCATCCATACTAAATGCTCTCAACTCTCCAACTCGAACTCTTCCCGCTCCTTCTGGCACCTTGCCATAAATCTTTCTAACAACTTTACCTCATCATCCTTCCTTCCTCTTTTCTACTCTGATGGTTCTGTAGCTATTTCTTCTACTGATAAAGCAGATCTCTTCGCGCAGACTTTCTCCTCCAATTACACCTTAGACGATTCCGGTGCTGTTCCTCCATCACTTCCCCCCTCTGACTTCCTCATGGCTTACATTAAAATTTCTTCAGTTGATGTATTTTCTGCCATTACTGGCCTCAGTACTAACAACGCATATGGGCCTGATGGGGTCCCTCCTGTTGTTCTCAAGAACTGTGCTTCTGTGCTTACACCCTGCCTAGGCAAACTATTTCGCCTTTGTCTGTCAACTTGTACCTTTCCTTCTTGCTGGAAGTTTGCTCTCATTCAGCCAGTCCCAAAGAAGGGTGACCACTCCCAACCCTCCAACTATCGTCCAATTGCTTTAACGTCCTGTATTTCAAAAGTTTTCGAGTCAATTTTTAATAGAAAAATTTTAAGGCATCTTTCCTATCACAACCTTCTTTCCGATCGTCAGTATGGGTTCCGTCAGGGACGCTCCACTGGCGATCTTCTCACCTACCTTTCAGACTCCTGGTCATCCTCCTTTCGGGACTTTGGCGAAAGCTTTGCCATTGCACTTGACATCTCAAAGGCTTTCGATCGAGTCTGGCATAAATCTTTAATTTCCAAACTGCCCTCCTACGGTTTCTATCCTTCTATCTGTGCTTTCATCGCTAGCTTCCTTTCTGGTCGTTCTATAGCCGCTGTTGTAGACGGCCATCGTTCTTCTCCTAGATCTATCAACAGTGGTTTTCCTCAGGGCTCTGTCCTATCACCAACTCTCTTCCTTTTATTCATCAATGATCTTCTAAGCTGTACATCTAACCCTATCCACTCATACGCTGATGACTCCACCCTTCACCTTTCCATTCAGTTCCCGCAACGCCCATCTCAACAGTTACTTCAAGAAACAAGGGATGAGGCTATGGCACACCTAATGTCTGACTAGGCTCATATCTCTGACTGGGGTAAAAATAATATGGTTGTCTTTAATGCATCTAAGACTCAGTTCTTACACCTATCAACCCGACAAAATCTTCCACATGTATACCCACTAATGTTTAATAATATTCAGCTCAATCCTGCATCATCCTTGAACATGCTTGGGGTTTCATTTACTCAGGACTTATCTTGGAAAGATCATATTACATCTCTTATAAAATCTGCTTCCAAGAGATTGGGTGTGCTAAGCCGACTCCGCTCTTTCTTTACCCCTGCACAATTGTTGACTCTATACAAGGGTTTTATCCGCCCCTGTGTGGAGTACAACTCTCATGTGTGGGGAGGCTCCCCACATACAGCTCTTCTCAATTGGGTGGAGTCAAAGGCTTTTCGTCTCATTAACTCTCCTCCTCTTACTGACTCCCTTCAACCTCTGTCTCTTCGCCGCACTGTTGCATCTTTATCTCTTTTCTATCGCTACTTTAATGGTCACTGCTCCTCTGAACTGTCTGCTTGCATTCCTCCACCTCTACGACGGGCGCGTAGCACCCGTCTGGCAGCAAACTCTCATCCCTTTTCTGTCCAATTCTCTAATGCAAGAGTTAACCGTTACTCCCAGTCTTTCATTTATGCAACAGGTCAGCTCTGGAACTGTCTCCCTCTGTCTGTATTTCCTGCTGCCTATGATCTCCAGTCTTTCAAACGTAGTGTGTCCAGGCATCTCAAAATGATCGGATCTTGAATTTGGCTCTCTATTGTATTTTGTTTTTCTCTTGGAGGGAACTGTGACTGCGGGCTCATGGCCTTTGGTTCCTTCTTCCTCGCATAAAAAAAGAAAAAAAAAAACATCCACTCCACAACGGTGAGCAATATTCAAGTTGAGAATGCACATAACTCTTATAAAATATAGCTAACTGCTTGTCAGCGAAGAAGCTACGGGCTCTGTAAAATAATCCGCGTTTCGCTGAGGCAGTTTTAGCAAGTGATCTGACATGAGAGGTCCAGCTGAGGGCATTGTTAAGTGAGACACCAAGAATTTCTGTACTTTTGGAGATGGAAATATTTGTGGCATTGAAGGTACTATACGAATCTGGCAATACCTGTCTATTAGTAAAGTGTATATATTTGGTTTTACTAGCATTAAATGAGACAAGGTTGTTTTGTCCCCATTGATTGATCGTAGATAAGTCTTGACTTATGGAGATGGCTGTACTGAGTTGAGAATTAGAGATATTAGCTCTTGTATTGTAAATGAGTGTCTGAGTGTGAATGAACTATGATGCGTTGAATCATCTACATATGAATGGATGGGACTGTGGATGACAGATAGATCGTTAATATGATGCAGGAAGAGGGTTGGTGCCAGAACTGATCCCTGTGGCACGCTGGTCTTAACTGAGTGGAAATTGGAATATACATCATCTACATTTACTCATATTCTTCTGTGGCTGAGATATGAGGAAAGCAGAGGAACAAAATATGTTAGTCCATAGCAAGGGAGTTTGGACAGCAGGAAACGGTGCCATACTCTGTTGAAAGGTTTAGAAATATCAAAGGCTACTGCATGAGTTTCTCTATGTAGGTGGATTGATTGATGAATTATATGAGTCAGGAGATTGAGTGTGTCAATGGTGGATCTTTCATAGTGAAAACCATATTGTCTATCACTAATTAAGTTATTGGATTCAAGATGTTTAACTATTAGCTTATTAATTAAAATTTCAAATACTTTACCAAGAGAGGATGTGACAGCTATTGGTCTGTAATCAGAGGGGTCAGAGGAACTTCCTTTCTTTGGAATTGGGTGGATATTGGCTTCTTTCCACGAATTAGGAACTGAAAAAGTAGGTATGCATAGTTTAAATTTAGCTAGAACAGAGGCAAGGTCTGGGGAACACTTTTTCAGAACAATTGGAGGAATTCCGTCTGGTCCTGGAGCGTTCTTGATGGGTAAAATGTCTATGATGGATTTTACGTGCCTTGTCTGTATATATATATATATATATATATATATATATATATATATATATATATATATATATATATATATATATATATATATATATATATATATATATATATATATATATAATGTGTATGTGTGTGTGTGTGGGGTTCATTTTGACAACTGGCTAGGAATGGGTGGAAGGTAAAAACAGGAAAGAGCTGAAGTTCCTTAATTCTCAAACATTTCGGACTACACAGAGCCCATCCTCAGAGACTGTACAAAAGTGAGGAAATCAGAGATATTTATATACAGGACGTCCCTGGGACCTTTGTCGTGTCTGCTGCTGATTGGTTGCCTTCCTCTGTTGTGTTGACCTAACCTGGTGGTCCTGCCGCGACCTGGCTCCGCCCATCCGTATACCTAATTGCTTCCTCTTTCCCTCCCATTTGGTGAGGTCAAAACTACACCTGCTGCAGTGATTGACCAGCACATAAAGCCATCTTTATGATTAGTGACTTCCTATGTACATATATGGGCTGCCTCTAAGCTTTTATCATCTTTTTGTCTAACCCTTTCTCTAAAATCGTAGATTCCTGCCACTTTGGTAGATGGTGGCACTGGTCTATTCGTTGAACTAATGAATTTGAATTGTTATGCCTACGCGCATCTGCCTTATTGTTCGGTTAGTGTATTCGCAAAGCCTCTCCCGGTTTCACCTATATATAATTTTGAGCAACTACTACAAGGCATACTATAAATGACGCTGTTCCCATTAACGTTACTTCCGCCTACACTCTTCATTACCTGACTGATCTTTACCCCAGATGAAGAAGCTATTCCTAATCCTGCTTTTTTGTTAAAATTCACCTATTACAAAAGCCTTGTCCGAGTTTGGGGCTGATATGTATCTTTCATTCTCAGTATTCGTTTCATATTGTAACCTCTGATACTCTTCCGTATCATTTTCTGCTTTATTTTTAAGACTTATGAGCCACCCTTCGGGGTAACACAGCTCTTTAAATGTCTCTATTATTCATTTACATTACTCCCTTAAGAAATCTTTACTGAATATCCTAAAAATCTCTCAGGAAGAAGCCTATCACTTCGCCTAATTTCATTCTGTTACTGTGAGCGGATAGATAAGGAACGAAATCGTCCTTGTTGGTTGACTTCCTGCAAACTGAGAATTTTACTTCTCGATCTTTTTTTTTGTTTTTTTGTTAGGGTACCTAGAAATGGAAACCTATTATCTTTCTCTTTCTCTACTGTGAATTGGATATTACTATTTATACTGTTCAGTATCCTTAAATTATTTTCTTAGTTCCACTTGGCACTATAGCTAGCTCATCATCAACATATCTGAGCCATGTGGATCCCCTGCCCATAATTCGATTGTAATTGTCAGCCTCTAGTGCCTCCATGTAGAGTCAGGTCATGACAGCACTGAGGGGGGAGCCTTGTAAGTAAATCATTTGTATTAAATCATCCTGTGAGGTCTTTGGAATTTTTCTGGTGAGCATCGTTGATGGTGCCTATTACACTAGACATGAGTTTTGCAAGCTACATGGTTAATTTCTGGGGTACGCCTCCTATCCCAGACGTAATCGGTCTCACAGGTATTCCTTGTTTATGCACTTTGGGAAGTCCCCTCATCCTTGGTGGTCGTGGGCTTTCTTCCAATAGACTCAGTAACCTCTGGCCTTCTTTTCATTTTATTAGTATTTTCCTCGTTTCGTTTTTCAACTTTACGGCTTCACTTTTCGCATAGCTTTTGTGTTTCTTTTCATATGCTGATGTGTTATTTGTTAAGTTCATCACTTTGCTCGTCACGTCCCTCGTAGAATAGATAAACGATGACAACCAGGGCACAGGAGTAGGAACCTAGAGATGTGGTGATAGGAAGAGGCGGACAAAGTAAAATATGGAAGCATTAACTTGGGAGACACGCTGCGACTGAATGGAACTGGTTAAAGCTCAGGTTTCAACGACTCATCTACAACTGAGTATAATTATCTACTGTTTGCCCATCCATAATACTGAAGTTGATTAACGTGTACAGTATTAACATTCAGACTTTATGACTCTCTCCCACCTAACTGTTAATCGCATGACCATGATAGGGTTAGCTATGAATGGAGTGTCTTCAGATGACGATGATGTTGACGAGTTGGTGCAAGGAAGTTATTACCCTCATCCTACTGTACACCCAAAATAGAAACTGACTTGGTCGGTTACATAGCAGTGGCAAATTGGTTTAAGTGGAGTGTTTTAGGATGATGATGATGATGATGCAGAGGAACTCTTTTCCTTGGCACACACCCAGTAATGAAACTGGCCTCAGACTCCGGACTGCCATTAGAAACAAGAAATCGCCGGTAATAGGTCACTGCCAGGCCTGACTGTTTTTACGGCCTCCTACATGGTCTCCTTCCCACTTGACCCATGCATACTGTACCACTCTTCTCTCCCAGGAGCAGAATGGAAAGTAGTTTCGAATTTTATTAAACTTTAGACAATCCCCACCATAAACTAGAATGTGTATTGCAGGCTGCATCTAATCAAACTATACTCGTTTCACTTAACCTGGTCCAGATTATCGTCACTGCACAGCTTATTTCATGTAGCTCGATGGACGAAAAAGACAACGTTCTGTTTCCTTTGGATTGCATATTTTGTTCGCGACTACCACTATATTATTGTGTTAATTTCCTGTTACAACCCAATATGTGGGATGGAGAGGCGGAAATTTTAGTCCAGGTTGAAGTACGATGGGTACAATATTCTCACCAATTTCAGGATTTTAAGGGTAATAATAATAATAATAATAATAATAATAATAATAATAATAATACGACGGCCTTCTTTCGTGTATGAAGAACCAATGTAGAGAAATGAAGTTTAACCCATTACCAATGTAGAGAAATGAAGTTTAACCCATTAAAGAAGAACTGAACCATCTCTTAAAAGTTACCTTAATAATCTCTCGTTGGGGATGCGTGGGCTTCAACTGACATTATAGCTCTTTTACGCATATTAGAGGGACTTAATTTGTGTGATACCATAACGTTACTGTTTCTCTTTTTCATGAATGTCAAGGACCAGAGGACAGAATGAAGACGAGAGCACATCAAAAAAAGCTGGAGATGTGGACTTGAGATGGAATACTTCTGCTACATACTTCAGTGATATAGCGTAAAAAATGAAATAATTTAACTAGTTTCCTTCTTAGGGAATTTTTGGGACAGATGCAGAGAGTTTAGTCAGAAATACATATAAATGATCCTGACCATCTTAAAAAAAAATCTTAATCGTCGTCCTCCTCCTCATCACCGTCTTCTTTTTTCTTTCATTTTCTTCTTCTGCTTCTTTCCTCATCATTTTCTTTTTCTTTCATTCTTTTTTTTTCTTTTTCTTGCTTTTTTCTTCTCCTTTTTCTTCTTCTTCTACTTCTTCTTCTTTCTTTCTTTCTTTTTTTTTTCTTCTTCTTCCTCTTCCTCCTTATCATCATCATCATCATCAGCATCATCAATATGACCTTTTTTTCACGTATGGACGGAGTGGGGTAGAATTTCTCACACATTTGGAGATGCTGAGGATGAAATAGATATACAGTACCTCTTTCCCATTCCTTTAGGACTGAACTAGAGAGAATACACAACAGAAGAAGTGGGAGTATTGACTCCCAGTAGAATAGATTAATACTGTCTTTCATACTGGAACAGTAGTGGTACTGACAATACTGTCTTTCCCTTTTGCGTATCTAAGGGACTGAAACATTGAGAGGAGGCTCGAACATATTTGAAATTAGAAGATACTGAAAATTGTCAAAAAATTCTGATATATATATATATATATATATATATATATATATATATATATATATATATATATATATATCTATCTATCTGTCTATCTATATACAGCGTATATATTTAATTAGTTAGTTATTCTCTCCGATAAGGAGAGTATGTTTTCACCCCTGTTTGTTTGTTTTTTTGATTGTCTGTTATCAGGATTACTCAAAAACTAAAACAGAGATTTGGACCAAATTTGGTGCGTAGATGGCCCATGTCCCAGCGAACAATCGATTAACTTTTGGGACCGATCAGGGTAGCATTACAGATTCTGGATCCGGAAAACACTTTCTGCGAAACCCTAATGAATGATGAGAAACTCTAACCCATTATGAAGAGTGGTTTGAAAATTACGTTGCCCTTGTTGAAGAGGAGCGCTCCACTGAGTGCCCCTCAAGTTTATATATTTGAATATTTTGAGAATGTGGAGGTTAAAACAGACAACACTGTATTCTTCTTCTTGCTCAAAATGAGCTGAAGTAGAGAGAAGAAAATATGTGAACCTTTTATCAGAACTAGAAGAATTGACAAAACATTTTAATATATTTTAATTCATTTTCAAACCTAGCAGACTAAAAGTGGCAACAACCTGTTTGTTTGTTTGTTTGTTTTTTTCGAGTTCCAGAGGGGATGAAGTAGGGAGAAGGGAAGATGATAACACTGAAAAAACAGGAAATTTGGAAAAACACACCGATGTTTTCTACATTTATGACACAATGGAAACTACAGCTCGAAACACTCTGTTCCTTTTCCGTGTTTCATCAGCGTTAAAGTTGCGTGAAGAAGTGAGAAAATACATTCAACACGAGCATTTACTTTTTTTGTTCATCTGAAGAGGCGAGAAAATACACCCAGCAAGAATGCTCCTTTTTGGTGTTCCAGAAGAGATGAAGTAGAGGGAAGAGACGGGAAAACACCCAAGAACCTGAACGTCATAAAACCCTTCGAGTGTCGTAAAAGTAGGAGCCATTTCCCGCGCGGTCCTTATACAAATAGACCGTTTACTTATGCTGTGTTTCCTTCGTATACTTCAGCATCGTAAACCTGGGAAAAATGAGGTTCATAATGCGAAAACAGAATGGGAACAGCCGTGGTCCTTCGTGCCGGGAAAGTTTTCTTGTCCGGAGCGTGTTTAGGTGTTGTTTGTTTTTGTGTGAGGCTGTGAAGTCTGATGTTGTTGCTGGAGCTGTTGTTGTTTCCCCAGGCTTCTCTGAAGTGTGAACCCAGTGGAATATACAGTAGGATGAAGTTTTCATTCTCCCACAGTCTACCATTCTCCTTTCGGGAGTTACAGAAGTATTTGAGTGACGTTTATGTGACCGGGCAGTTGAGTCGCCGTTATATCGATGCCACCATATGAAGGTACCACTTTACAACACAAAAAGAGGGTGTACAGTAAGGAATTATATATTTTTCCAATAATTTCTCAAGATTATTGAAAACTAGCCGTGCCGTCCCGCGTTGCTCAGGTTAAATAACCTAAGATTTTAAAATAGCAATGTTAAAAACTATTTTGGTAGTTTCTTGGGTGGATGATGCGCCATGCGTGAACGGTCCATGCCCACCTACTCACCTCACCATGTCAACACCCACTGCATTTTATCTCTCAATTAATCAATCTATCTATCTTCCTGTTTATCTATCCGTCTGTGTCTAACGCTGTAAATCTGGGAAGAATAGCAGGAAACGAATTGCCTCCATGCCATATGACTACCCTCTCTTCAACTAACACCTCTTCACTCGTATACACTCATACCCCCATTAATAACTGACACACTAATACACTGATATTAGAAAAACTGTGGATATTTCCTTCGGGGACTGGGGGGTGGACGGTATTCCCTCACCAAATATCCATCTTATTTCCTATTGTGTCCATGACCTACTTGGGGCTATACCAATGCTGTACTGTGTATACGAGATTTCATTGTTTTCTTTTTACAACTGTGAACAATAGTGGAAGATGAGGGTTGTCCCTGTCCCATCCGAAAACTCTAAAGTGCAGTTTTTGTGATGCCTAAATCCTGAGCCTGTAAGTATACCCATATAAAATTACATTCCTTTATCTTGAAAACTCTGGGCATACATCTTGCCAGTTCGGGACTGTGTGTCAGGGGCCCTCCTCCACCCACCAAACTCGGTGTAAGGGTCGCAGATCAGACATGCATGAAGGTATTCAGTTTTGAATGCACCAGGCCAAAGGTCACCGTCATGGGACTGCTGGAGGTAAACTAAAACAGTTTCGATGTAATTTGGACGAAATTTGGTCAGAATATTTTTCTATTTATTTATTTTTTCCTTCATGTGTTCATTTTTTGTTAAAACAAAAAAGGGCAAGGATGCAATAATTCGATTTTGAGAAAAAGTAGTCAAATGTCAAGGTCAAATGTTAGTCATATGCTACTCCCTTGGATGAACTGGACGGAGCGGGTCTTGTTTTCCCTGAGTGCTCCTTCATGTTACATTGTACAGTTTTTCATTAATCATATTTATATAATTGCAAGAACAAACTATTTGTTGAAATTAATGGAAAGCATAAATTACTAGACTGCATTTTAGGATCATTGTTTATTTAATCATTAGCTTCTTAGCCGTACGATGTTGTGTTATGTGCAATTGTTATGCTAATAGTTTTGTGTGTGTTTTATATTTTTTTTTTTTCAGCTTTTGAGAGCCACGTAGCAGATAAAGGCTTAAAGAAGGTTGTATCTAACATCTCCACTTCGAAATAACTCACTGAAGCCGATCAAGAGCTGCCGAATAGTGTGAAGAAAAGGCGTCATCATGCCAAAAGAGGATATGAAAAATATAAAAAAATAGTCTAAAATGCAACGATTTCACATTTTCTGACACTATATTCTATTCACACTTTCTCCTTTAACGCAGGCTTCTGCTACAGGGCATTAGTGTTTTTTATATTTCTTTTTCCTCTCATCTTTATTTTTTTTTTATTATACTTCAGCTTCTCTTTTTCCTTCAGGCAAAAAACCCCTTCTCTTCAACTCTCATTTATTTTCGTCCGCACTATCTTCTTTAATTAGGCTTGTCTCTTACTTCACTCATTTTCTTCCTTAATTCCACTCTCCCACTCTCTCTCTCTCTCTCTCTCTCTCTCTCTCTCTCTCTCTCTCTCTCTCTCTCTCTCTCTCTCTCTCTCTCTCTCTCTCTCTCTCTCTCTCTCTCTCAGAAGTTTTAAGTGTATTTCCCTCTCCTTTTCTTTCTGGCCCTCCTCCGAATTTCGTGATATCATTCGTTACATTTTCTGCTTTGCTTTATTTCACCTTTCTCTTTGGCTTTACCTGTTCAGCTAACTTTTTCTCTACATTCTCTGTTTCATTATATAACTTCTTTAACATTCAATATCTCCTGTATCTCCCCCCCACCTCTCTCTCTCTCTCTGTTTATCCATCCTTCGATGTCTGTCACTTAATCTTTTCGTCTGTCTATGTCTGTCTGTTCATAGGTCAATTTGTATCAGTATTTCTGCCTGTGTATCTGTCTAGCCATCTGTTTCTCTATCCATTCATGTCTGCCTAATTGTATACCGCTACCTGTCTATCTGTCGGTCTCAGTCAATGTCTCTCTGTCTGTCAGTCTGGTTGCCTGTCTGTCAGTGTGTGTCTGTCAGTGTGTGTGTGTGTGTGTGTGTGTGTGTGTGTGTGTGTGTGTGTGTGTGTGTCTGTCTGTCTCTCTGTCTGATTGTCTATCTGTCTGTCTGTCTGTCTGTCTCTCTCTCTCTCTCTCTCTCTCTCTCTCTCTCTCCTTTTCTCACCGTCATTCTCAAGTCCAGCTCGTAATTCCGCTATCAGCACAGGTCAGCAATTCATTCAAGACCTCCCTTCCCCTGCTGTCCCCTACTTTCACCTCTTCTTATCTAGACTTTCCACCACTTCCGTCAAGACACACGAGCACCCCGGAAACACAAGCACCCACGACACAAGGCATCCACGACACACAGGCACCCAGGACACACAGGCACCCAGGACACACAGGCACCCAGGACACACAAGCACCCAGGACACAAGGCATCCACGACACACAGGCACCCAGGACACACAGGCACCCAGGACACACAAGCACCCAGGAAACACAAGCACCCAGGACACACAGGCACCCAGGACACACAGGCACCCAGGACACACAGGCACCCAGGACACACAGGCACCCAGGACACACAGGCACCCAGGACACACAAGCACCCAGGACACACAGGCACCCAGGACACACAGGCACCCAGGACACACAGGCACCCAGGACACACAAGCACCCCGGAAACACAAGCACCCAGGACACACAGGCACCCAGGACACACAGGCACCCAGGACACACAGGCACCCAGGACACACAGGCACCCAGGACACTCAAGCACCCAGGACACACAGGCACCCAGGACACACAGGCATCCAGGACACACAGGCACCCAGGACACAAAACCCTGGACATTCAAGTACCCTGGACACTCAAACACCCAGGACACACAGGCACCCAGGACACACAGGCACCCAGGACACTCAAGCACCCAGGACACAAAACCCCGGACATTCAAGTACCCTGGACACTCAAACACCCAGGACACACAAACACCCAGGACACTCCAGCACCCACAAGACACAAGTTGCCAAGACACAGAATCACCCAGGACACACAGGCACCCAAGACACACACTGCAGGGCAGGGACAGACAGGGAAAAGAGTGAGGCGAGATTAAAGAGGGAAGTTTTCTGAGGAAGGTGGATGGGACTTGAAGGGTAGGGAAGAGGTGATGGGTGGGGTAAGGAAGAGAAAGATATGGTATGGCAGGATGTGATAGGGTGGGATAGGGTTGGGTATGGTATGATAGGGATTAGTACGGCAGGGTATAGTATGACAGGGGAGATTATGGCAGGGTATGGTTGGGTTGAGTAGAGCAGGGTAGAGTAGAGAAGGGTAGGTTTGAAATGTGTGGGTGAGGGGAGAGTATGAAAGGAAGAGAAAGTTGAGATGAGGTAGGATAAAGAACGATGCGGAAGGGAAAGTTGGATGAGGGTAGGGTAGCCCAAAGAAGAACAAATGAATTCTAAGGAAAATAAACACCAGCAGACCTAGTGGTATATTCAAGACTGTTTTTTAAAGAGAATACTTAGAAGCCAGAACAGCCACCACTGGTAGATAAGTGGGTCTGGTTAGTGAAGCACAGGGGTCAGTATGAAAATTAGTAGCAGCCGTGTCTGACCGAAGGGTCGGAGGTTCAAGTCCACCCAAAGGTCGTTGGTACATATCAGAAGGGCATTCGGTCATAAAGTGCTACACGCTCCAAAACCAAAGTCCTCTATCCAGGGGCAACGCCTTACCCCTTATCGAAAAAAGGAGACGAGACATAAAACTTAAAGAAAAAACATATTACAATAATTATTATCATTGTTATTGTTCTTGTCGTTATTCTTATTAAACATTATTATTATTATTATTATTATTATTATTATTATTATTATTATTATTATAATTATTATTATTGTTGTTGTTTTGTTGATGTTGTTGTTGTTGTTGTTGTTATAATAATTATAATTATTTTTATCATTATTATTATTATTATTATTATTATTATTATTATTGTTATTATTATTGTTATTCTTATTACTTTTAGTAGTAGTAGTAGTAGTATCAGTAGTACTAATAGTAGTAGTAGTAGTAGTAGTAGTAGTAGTAGTAGTAGTAGTAGTAGTAGTAGTAGTAGTAGTAGCAGTAGTAGTCTCTCGAAGCTGCACACAAGAGGAATGAGCAAGAAAAAAATAGAAATTATCAAGAAAGGATCAAACATGTGGACCACGGTCGATTCACTCCCCCTGTGTTCACGACATCAGGTGGGATGGGTCCAGAGGCAGTGAGATTCTGTTCGAGACTGGCAGAGGTTCTTTCTGAGAAGAAACGTCAACCGCAGAGTTCTGTTATGGCCTGGATGTGATGTCGACTTTCATTCTCCCTCGTGAGGTCTGCTCTGCTATGTCTCAGAGGCACAAGATCATCAGCCCTCAGGCCTGTCTCTCTGGCGGGTATAGATTACGAAGCTACAGTGGTCGAGAGTCGCATAGACCAGCGACTCCAATAGTTTAATGTCTTTATTTACACTGTAATATCAATAAAAAAAAATAAAATAATAATAGTAATAGTACTGTAGATGGTTGGTAACCACAGCCGTTGGCGTGCTTGGGGCCAACGGATTGTAATGTGAGGGTTAGTGTTAACCTTCACATTACAGCTTCAAATGGTGAACTGTATTAGGGAGGTTGGTTTTGATCTTCACAATATAATTCACCAATGGATGGAGGCGACTTTTATGTATTAAAAAAAAAAAAGTAGTAGTACTAGTAGTAGTAGTAGTAGTAATAGTCGTAGTAGTAGAAGACTGGCTCATACTGGGCGTCGCCTGTCTAGGGGTATGACTCAGAATCAAGAATAAAACATAGGCAGCAAGGAAGTCGAGCAAAGCAGCGTAAGACAGAGACAAGGCAGGGTAGGGTAAGGTAATGCAGGGTAAAAGAGATCTGAGTATGGCACTTATAAAAATAATATCTGGGTGGTGTACTGAGAGTAAGAAACCATCACTAATTGCATCATCATCATCACCACTATTGTCACATCCGTTGCCACCAAAAAGATCAACACACCACTACCACAATCTTTATCCGTAACAGCACTACCACAGGCTCATCATTACAACTCTCATCCCACTATATCTCACAGTCTTTACAGTTACCAGCATCATTGTTATTACCGCTTTTTATCAATATTACTGTTACCACTGCTCCTACTTCTATAACAAATTCCACGCTTTCACCGTCACCAACATCATCCCAACCTAACAGTCTTCAGCACCACCACCTCCATCATCACAACACTCATCTCAACATACATCGCATTCGCCATCACTTCCATCACCACCAATGTCGTCCCCCACACCATCAACAATACATTCGTTCCTCCCACAACCAAAAAATATTGTCACCACAACTCTCATACCCACATAAGTTTCTAATATCATCACCACTATCACTCGCACCCTCCCCTCTCCTCCTGAAGTAACTTACTTTCAACACACCGCAGTATCACCACTCTAACCATCATTTGCACCACCATGCTTATTAGTGCAATCATCATCACCATCGCAACTTTACTCTCACTCTCACCATTATCCTTACCATTATCATCCTCACCACCATCACCTTCGCCACATTCACCTTCACCATCACACTCACCTTCACTCTCGAACTAGACTAGGAAGCAAAGGCCTTGTTCTAAAGTTGCCTTAACTTTCATACATAATCTTTGTCAACACGAAACAAAGTCAAGTCAGAAGAACTTGAGGCAGCTGAGGCTGGGCGAGTCATGGAGTAGAAATGATGCAGGGTGAATCAGGGTGAGTCATAGAGTGGAGATGAGACAGGAAGCATAGTGAGGTAGGATTTTAGGGTGAAGCAGGGTGAGTCATGGTGAGGAGATGAGGCAGGAAACATGGTGAGGTAGAGGGTGAAAACAGGGCAGAGTGCGAGTGTGAGGTAGGGTGTGTGGGTGAGGCAGGGTATAAGGAATAGGCAGGGTTGGTGATGAGGTAGGATGTAACAGGGGAATGGTGAGGCAGGGGATGGATAATTTCATGTTAAATCGTGTTTTTTCCCTGATGTTTTAATGCTTTCTTACCACTTAATTTTTCCCTTTCTCCAAGATAACTTGTGTTTGCTCCTCTTGTTATTATTTGCCTTTTCTACCCATTATTTATGTTTCCTCTTGTTTCCTTTCCTCTTTTCTTGTTTTTGTTAGCTCTTGCTTTGTCTTCATCTTCTTAACAGCCTTTTTTCACTTCTTTTATTTCTCATTCATTCGTTCTGAAAAAATTGATTCTTCTTTTTGAGTTTGTTGCATGACAATGTGTGTGTGTGTGTGTGTGTGTGTGTGTGTGTGTGTGTGTGTGTGTGTGTGTGTGTGTGTGTGTGTGTGTGTGTGTGTGTGTGTGTTTCTTTTTTATTCCTTTCGATAATTTAGTTTCCTCGCAATATCTCCCATCTGTCTGCTTATTTTTCTTTCTTCTCAAATAATACGAATGGATGGTGTTAAATCATCCCTATCGACAATGAATAACAAAGATTTTTTTTTTCTTTTCTTCGTGGCAGTATTTCGCTTCCTCAGTGCCTTTTGTCTAGTGTACTTCGAGCTGACCAGAATGCTCTCGGTCCGTAAAATCTCTCAGTCATATAAATTTCTCCAAGTCATTCCCTGCATGATGTGTGATAAATTGTTGACAGTCGATTGCACAAGCCACCGGGGCAAGAAGTGATATTAAATTACATATCGTTGATGGCTATAATACCCGTGTCAACGTGGAAATCTCAAGAGCAATATCGCCTAAATTAGCAAATGGAGAGCAATATGCGTATGAGTAATGTGATCACTCGGCGCCTCATTGATACAAATATAAAGCTGTTGCTGATTTCAATTTCTTTGATTTTTGTGATTGCTTCGACAAGATCTCATTGGAATAATTGATAAAAAATGTAAATTCCAATCAGTAATTCCTGCACTCTTAATAAATGGTTTCCTCGGGTACTAGACGTAATTTATCTCGTCACTGAGCGCGTAGTCACCTGAAGATTGCAATACATCCAGTGACCGGATGGTGGGCGACCATGCCTACTACTACTACTGCTGCTACTAGTTCGACTTGTTTTATCATTATTATAATTATTATTATTATTATTATTTCTATTATTATTATTATTATTATTATTATTTATTATTATTATTATTATTCGTGATAGATGGGGGCTCTCACCATCCACTCACCCGATGTAGTGCTGCTTTGGGTGTCTTCCCTTTCCTCTCTTCCATCTTCCCTCTTCTGTCTTTCATTCCTTCACTCTTTCCTCTTTTTTCTCCCAATGGATGACTTTACACCCCCTCTTCTGGTTTTCTTTCCTTCATTCTTTCCTCTTCCTTCTGTCTATGGGTAACCCTACACTGAGTAACAAGCCAAATGCTTTCCTGTATATCAGGAAACCATTTACTACGCTGGGTGGTAACCATATAACCAAATTGTGGCGCCAGGTGGTTAGTGGGTAATTAAGGTGTTCCAATCGGATTGAGCCTGTGTAGGTTTATATCCAAGGAGTAGTTGGGGTTTATTGTTCACGTAATATACCACTCAGGGACGAGTGAGGCTGGTCATTCTCGTCTTAAATGTCAGGACCAACTTGCCTAGCCCCGGGTTCCTACGCTCCTCATGGGGCGACATAGGACTGGATGATGGATGGATGGATGGATGGATTATTATTATTATTATTATTATTATTATTATTAATTAATTAATTAATTAATCAATTAATTAAAACAGCGTGCCCTGCGAGACACGAGTTCCTTTGTACACAACACTTGGTCTCATGGTCCTTTTACTAGGTATGTCGCCCCTTTGGCGTAATAAATTGATTAAAACAAAAATTATTATTATTATTATTATTATTATCATTCTCTTTATTTATTTTCAGTAGATACTTTGACTCCGGTATATTTGTGTAAGTCTACCAGCTGCACTGGAGTGCCTGCAGTGCTTACAACCTCATACATGAAAGGCGGTCGGATACAATCTCCAAGATAAACAAGCCCAACTTATACAGTGATCATAATAAAACCCCTTTGAATTTCTCTTACAAGTTCAAACAGCCAAATGCCTCCCACTTCTTTAAAAATACGGGTGAAATATAACAGTGTCAGCCGTGACCATATCAGAAGGGCGACTGTATTTATGCATATGAGAGGCGTTCAGTAGCCGGACTATGCAGATGAGGCGGGGTTAGTGAGTCTGAGTGGGCAGGCTACTGCCAATGAGTTCATCGTAATATATTCAATGACTCTTACATACACGACCCAACTAAGCTTAACTCTGATACCTTCAGTTGATTTATTTTAATGACCCTTCATATTATGTTTGACTCTTACATAGCCTGAGCAAATGGTGGCTGGAAAGCTGATGACAGGGAGTGCTGGAGCTCCCGTTTCATCAGCCCTCGGGAATAGTTCCTGTCCATTCCCCTGTTCTTAACCTTTTCAGTGTTTCAGTAACGCAGACAGTAGGCAAGCATACTCTCCATTACAAGTATCTGTGAACACCAAATTACTTGCACATTAACAATTCCTTTTCAAAATTCAACCAATATAGCCTCGGAGTTCCGAGGGGGGGAGGAGACCATAAATGCCCCCATCATCCTCTCCTCTCCAGGCGATGACCCAGTGAGATGCCTGGAACCACTGTCTGACTCTCTTCTTCATTTCTGCAACATTCACGGCCTTTCCTCTAACTTTCTCTCTGTTGAGCACCACCTCTCCTCGTTTAAACCTCTCCCAATCTTCTTAACTGAGACTCAGCTATCCAAGGCAACTGATAGCAAACATTCCCTGTACCCTCCTACTCTCTCTATACTCATTTCAAAGCCAAAGATGGATGTTGTGTACATGTATCCAACGACTTATCTTGCTCTCGTGTTCCTGAACTTGATTCTTTTGAATTTCCGACTCTGGCTTCGGCTTTCCTGTCATTCTCTGATTAAATTATCTGTGGTGTTTACTTACCCACTAATTCTACTGTCTATGAATTCTTCGACTATCTTACTTCTGCAATAGAACACATCCTATCAATTTCTCCTTTCTCTGAAATCTCCATTCTAGGAGATTCCAATGTTCACCACCACCTTTGGCTCTCCTCTCCTTTCACTGTTCCACTTTTGGCTTTCCTCTCCTTTCACTGTTCCACCTGGTGAACAAGCCTACATATTTTCTATCCTTAATGACCTAGAGCAGCTTCTACAGCACCCTACCCATACCCCTGACCTCCTTTGAGAGAGTTCCAACATACTTCACCTCTTCCTTACCATTAATCTTTCTGCTTACACTGTTAATCTTTCCTCTCCATTGGGCTCCAACAACCTCTTCATCTTAACCTGTCCTCTTGCTCCAGTATGGCCTGTGGACCCTCCAAAGAAACGTAGGTAGTGGCACTTTGGAGCTGCGGATTGGGAGGCCCTCAGCCACTACTCTGATTTTCCCTGGAACGATTATTGCTTACATGACCGAGAGTCATGTCAGTGTGTCATTTGTATTATGGATGTTATTCTCTCGGGCATGGAAGCATACATTCCTTTTTATATCCTTTGGTTAATGTAAAGAATCCTTGGATTAATCACGCTTGTTCTAATGCTGTCCACAACAAGGAGAAGGCCTACAAAAGGTACTGGAGCCAACCCACCCCTGAATCTTATCTCTTTTATGTTTCTTCCTGGAATCGCGCTAATTTGTTCTTAGCTCTGCTAAAAATAATTTCATCTTTACTAATGCCCTGAACTATCCAACTCACATTCTCCCTGCTCTATCTGGCACCTTGCCAAAAACCTTTCTAACAAATTTACCTCATCATCCTTCCCTCCTCTTTTCCACTCTGATGGCTCTGTAGCAATTTCTTCTACTGATAGAGCTGCTCTCTTCACTCAGACTTTCTCCTCCAATTCCACCGTAGACGATTCTGGTGCTGTTCCTCCATCACTTCCCCCCTCTGACTTCCTCATGGTTAACATTAAAATTTCTTCATCTGATGTATTTTCTGCCCTCATTGGCCACAGTACTAACGAAGCAAATAGGCCTGATGGGGTCCCTCTTGTTGTCCTGAAGAACTATGCTTCTGTTCTTACACCCTGCCTAGGTAAATTCTTTCGCCTTTGTCTGTCAACTTGTACCTTTCATTCTTGCTGGAAGTTCGCTCTCATTCAGCCTGTTACAAAGAAAGCTGACCATTCCCAAACCTCTAACTTTTGCCCAATTGCTTTAACATCCTATATATCAAAGTTTTTGAGTTTATTCAAAACAAAAAATTATAGCATCTTTCCCTTCACAACCTTCTTTCCTATCGTCAGTATGGGTTTCATCAGGGATGCTCCGCTGGCAATCTTCTCATCTACCTTTCAGACTCCTGGTCATCCTCCTTTCGGGACTTTGGCGAAAGCTTTGCCATTGCACTTGGCATCTCAAAGGCTTTCGATCGAGTCTGGCATAAATCTTTGGTTTCCAAACTGCCCACTTACGGTTTCTATCTTTCTGTCTGTGCCTACATCTATAGCTTCCTTTCTGGTCGTTCTATAGCAGCCATTGTAGACGGCTACTGCTCTCCTTGATCTATCAATTGCGGTGTTCCTCAGGGCTCCATCCTATCACCAGCTCTCTTCCTTTTATTCATTACTGACCTACAAAGCTGTACATCTAACCTTATCCACTCATACGCTGATGATTTACCCTTCACCTTTCCATTTGCTTCCCGCAACGTCCATCTCAGCAGTTACTTCAACAAACAAGGGATAAGACTAAGGCACAACTAATATCTGACTTGGCTTGTATCTCTGACTGGGGTAAAAGTAATCTTGTTTTTAGTGCCTCAAAAACTCATTTCTTACACCTATCAACTCAACATCTTCCACAGGAGTACCCACTGATGTTTAATAATATCCAGCCCAATCCTGCATCATCTTTAATCATACTTGGGATTTCATTCTCTCGGGATTTATCTTGAAAAGATCATATTACATCTCTTGTAAAATCTGCATCTAAGAGATTAGGTGTGCTAAGCCAACTCCGTACCTTTTTTACCTCTGTAAAGTTGTTGACTTTATACAAGAGTTTTATACACCCTTGTGTAGAGTACAAGTCTCATGTGTGGGAAGGCTCCCAACATACAGCTCTTCTCAACAAGGTGGAGTCAAAGCTTTTCATCTCATTATCTCTCCTCCTCTTACTGGCTCCCTTCAGCCTGTGTCTCATCGCCACACTGTTGCATCTTTTTCTCTTTTCTATTGCTACTTAAATGGTTACTGCTTCTCTAAACTATCTGCTTGCATCCCTCCACCACTATGATGGTGTATAGCACCCGTCTAGCAACAGACTCCCATCCCTTTTCTGTCCAACTCTCTAATGCAGGAGTTAACCATTACTCCCAGTCCTTCATTTATGCAACAGGTCAACTCTGAAACTGTCTCCCTCCGTCTGTATTTCCTACTTCCTATGATCTTTCAAACAGTGTGTCCAGGCATCTCAAAATGAAATTTTGAGATGCCTGGACACACTGTTGAAATTTGCTCTATGTTGTATTGTTTTTGTTTTTTTCTTGGAAAGTACGGTTTGTGGGCTCCTGGCCTTTGGTTTCTTCTTTCTTGCATAAAAAAAATAGCCTTGGTGCTGTAGAGGGACGCCTTCATGTGGTGGCACCGAAGCAGCCAAGCGGCGCTACTGCCTGGGTATACAAACATTCCTCACATTCTTTCCTGTTCCGCTAAATGGGGATATTGAATGTAAGGAGAAGGGGAACTTTAGCCTGCAGTTCACTCGGTTCACATTTCACATGAGCCTGGGGTCACAATAACAAGAACAATGGCAACAGAAACAACAGCGACGACAACAACAACAACGACAACAAGACTAAAAAAAGAACAAAGACGACAACAACAACAACGACAACAAGACTAAAAGGAGAACAACGACGACAACAACAACGACAACAAGACTAAAAGGAGAACAAAGACGACAACAACAACAACAACAACGACAACAAGACTAAAAGGAGAACAAAGACGACAACAACAACAACAACAACGACAACAAGACTAAAAGGAGAACAAAGACGACAACAACAACAACAACGACAACAAGACTAAAAGGAGAACAACGACGACAGCAACAACGACGATGACAACAACAACGATGATGACAACAACAACAACAACAACAACAACGACGACGACGACAACAACAACAACGATGACAAAAACGACGACGACAGCAATAACAACGACACCAACAAGAACGACAACAAACACAACAATAACAACAACAACAGCAACGACAAATAATCTAGATGTCCATAGTGGCAATGGGATGTCAATGGCACTTCAAATCTGCTTCATTCTTTCGATTCTTTCATCAGCATCATCAGCTGCAGCATCAAGATCTCTTTTCCTGTCTAAGGATGGCGTGAGCTATGGTTCGGAGAGCAAGGAAAAAACTGACAGAGGGAGAAACTAATCAAAAGTATGTCCGACTGATTGGGCCACACACTTATTCACTCGCCAGTCAAGCCACCGGAATCCTGACTCTACCTTACACAACCTGCACAAATGATGGTAACTCTTAACGTGTGCAATGGCATTTTTCTACTCCTTCCACTTGTTCTTCCTTTTCCTCTTGTTTCCTTCCTTTTCTTCTTTCCTGCTCTTTTCTCTTTTTTCTTATAGGCTACTTATCCCTCATTTTTTCCTCCTGCCTATCAATACTCTCCTCCCTGTCTTTTTTTTTTTTTTTTTTTTTGCTCGTCCTCTAGCTTTCTTCCTTATATATTTATAACTCTCCCTTTTTCCCGTCTCCATCCTGCTTTAGTCTCTGAGTTTTCTTCCTCTTATTTATCTTTCTCCACTCCTCTCTCCCCTCTGTCTGATCCTACTCCCCACTTTCCTCATACTTTTCCCTCTTCTCTCTCTTTTACTTCTTTTTTTTTTATTAATGCAAGAAAGAACGAACCAAAGGCCAGGAGCCCGGAGACGTTCCTTCAAAAACAAAAAAAAATGCAAAAGAGAGAGAAATTAAAGATCCGTTCATTTCGAGATGCCTGGACACACTGCGTTTGAAAGACTGGAGATCATAGGAAGTAGGAAATACAGACAGAGGGAGACAGTTCCAGAGTTGACCTGTTGCATAACTGAAGGATTTGGAGTAACAGTTAACTCTTGCATTAGAGAGCTGGACAGAAAAGGGATGAGAGTTTGTTGCTAGACGGGTGTTACGCACCCGTCGTAGAGGTGGAGGGATGCAAGCGGACAGTTCAGAGGAGCAGTGACCATGGAAGTAACGATAGAAAAGAGATAAAGATGCAACAGTGTGGCGAAGACAGAGAGGTTGAAGGAAGCCAATAAGAGGAGGAGAGTTAATGAGACGAAAAGCCTTTGACTCCACCCTATTGAGAAGAGCTGTATGTGGAGAGCCTCCCCACACGTCAGAGTTATACTCTAAACAGGGGCGAATAAAACCCGTGTATAAATTCAACAACTGTGCAGGGGTAAAGAAGGTACAGAGTCGGCCTAGCACACCTAATCTCTTGGAAGGAGATTTTACAGGAGATGCAATACGATCTTTCCAAGATAAGTCCCAAGTGAATGAAACCCCAAGCATGTTCGAAGACGATGCAGGATTGAGCTGATTATTATTAAACATTAGTGGGTACTTCTGTGGAGGATTGTGTTGGGTTGATAGGTGTAAAAACCGAGTCTTTGATGCATTAAAAACAACAAGCTTATTTTTACCTGTCAGAGATACGAGCCAAGTCAGACATTAGGCGTGCCATAGCCTCATCCTTTGTTTGTTGAAGTAATTGCTGAGATGGACTTTGCGGGAACCGAATGGAAAGGTGAAGGGTAGAATCATCAGCGTATGAGTGGACAGGGTTAGATGTACAGCTAAGAAGGTCATTGATGAATAAAAGGAAGAGAGTTGGTGATAGGACAGAGCCCTGAGGAACACCATTGTTGAGAGACCTAGGAGAAGAACGATGGCCGTCTACAACAGCGGCTATAGAACGACCAGAAAGAAAGCCATAGATGAAGGCACAGATAGAAGAATAGAAACCGTAAGGGGATAGGTTGGAAATTAAAGATTTATGCCAGACTCGATCGAAAGCCTTTGAGATGTCAAGTGCAATGGCAAAGCTTTCTCCAAAGTCCCGAAAGGAGGATGACCAGGAGTCTGAAAGGTAGGTGAGAAGATCGCCAGTGGAGCGTCCCTGACGGAACCCATACTAACGATCAGAAAAAAGGTTGTGATAGGAGAGATGCTTTAAAATTATTCTGTTAAGAATTAACTTGAAAACTTTTGAGACACAGGATGTTAAAGCAATTGGACGATAATTACAGGGTTGGGAATGGTCACCCTTCTTTGGGACTGGCTGAATGAGAGCAAACCTCCACCAAGAAAGAAAAGTTGATAGACAAAGGTGAAAAAGTTTACTTAGGCAGGGTGTATGCACTGAAGCACAGTTCTCGAGGACAACAGGAGGGACTCCATCAGGCCCATATGCCTTGTTAGTATTGAGGCCAGTGATGGCAGAAAATACATCAGCTGAAGAAATTTTAATGTCAGCCATGAGAAAGTCTAATGGGGGAAGTGGTGGAGGAACAGCACCGGAATCGTCTATGGTGAAATTGGAGGAGAAAGTCTGAGCGAAGAGATCTGCTTTATCAACAAAAGAAATAGCTACAGAGCCATCAGAATAGAAAAGAGGAGGGAAGGATGATGAGGTAAAGTTGTTAGAAAGGTCTTTGGCAAGGTGCCAGAAGGAGAGAGAAGAATTCGAGTTGGAGAGTTGAGAGCATTTAGTACAGATGATATTATTTTTACAGGAGCGAAGAACAGCCTTAGCACAATTCCGGCCAGAAACATAAAAAGGATGTGATTCAGGGGTGGGTTGGCTCTGGTGACTTTTGTAGGCCCTCTCCTTGTTGCAGACAGCATTTAGAACATGCGTGATTAAATCAAGGCTTTCTTGCATTAGTCAAAGGATATGAAAAGGGAATTAATGCTTCTATGCCCAAGAGAATAACCTCCGTAATGCGCAAGGCACACTCAGATGGCTCCCTGCCATTGATGCAATAATCATTCCAGGGAAAATCAAAGAAGTAGTGCCTGAGGGCCTCCCAATCTGCAGCTCCAAAGTGCCACAGACGACGTTTCTTTGGAGGGTCCACAGGCCATACTGGAGTGATGGGACAGGTCAAGGTAATAAGGTTGTGATCGGAGGAGCCCAACGGAGAGGAAGGATTAACAGTGTAAGCAGAAGGATTAGTTGTAAGGAAGAGGTCAAGTATGTTGGAGCTCTCTCCAAGGCGGTCAGGGTAGGGTGCTGTACAAGCTGCTCTAGGTCATTAAGGATAGAAAAGATGAAGGCTTGTTCACCAGGTGGATCAGTGAACAAGCCAAGTGGACCAGTCTTCGTTTTCCTTCTAATTTTCTCTTTTCTCTGCTCCCTGCCCTGGGTCCATTTCTCCTACTCCTTTTTCTCATCTACTTATCCGTTTTCTTTATTCCCTCCTTTTGCCTACCCTTTTTCCTTTCTGTTTGGTGTTCATGAAGAGCTAAAAATTCTTGATGCACACTAAATAATACCTTTAACTCTTCTTGGTGCTCGAGTGGGATGCCTTCATCTGGTGACACCGTTATTACGGGCAGTTAAGCACCCCGATTACATTCATGTCCCTCAGTCCTCTCCCTGTCCCTTAAAAGGAGGATGGTGGATTGCAGAGTAAGTTGCCACTTCAGCCTGCAGTACACCGGGTTCACATGAGCCCGGGGTTACAATGGTCATTACTAACCTCGCTACCAAGGTGACCTTTTTCAATCATATTTTTACCACTTCCAGACGATCTTATTCTGCTTAGGAGTGAATTTTACCTACACCAGCGAAGTTGAAGGAAGTTATGTATTCACCTATGTTTGTCTGTTTGTCCAGACGATATCTCCAAAAGTTCTCAATGAATTTCAATGAAATTTTGTGGAAGGGTGGGCCATGGGTCAAGGAACAATTGACTAAATTTGGGGGTGGATCCGGATCCTATGTATTCCACACAATATCATCACGAATACAGAGCCGGATCCTTTTTAATGGCAATTGCATTGGAGGAAGTAGGCGCTCTCTGAATGTTTTTTAGTTCGAACTGGAGTGGTCAGACAGAACGAGCGGGTTTCCTTGAATTAAAAACAAATCATCTAGAGATAGCAAGAATTAGTCCGACCGGAACGAAAAATCCACATTCTGCTATCATTTTTCACTTTCTCATGCTACTGTCATCTCTTCCTCTTCCTCCTTTTTGATGCGGGAGTGTCTCTAGAAACGGCCCAGTCGGTCAGTTACGCCTAAGGATTTTCACACGTAAGGTGCTTCACTCAAACGAAAACATGTACTTCGTTTTATCTTCCTGAGGATTTTCATACGCACGGTACTTCACTCTAACGAAGCCCATTTTAGTGTTTCACTTTAGTGAAGCCCCATGTAGTCCCGCATACGTTTAGAACTTCTGTATAGTACTTATATCTCTTACTTTACACTCTCCTCTGCTTCCCAATTCTGCTAATTCCTCCTCCTCGTTCGACTTCTTTCTACTCCATGTTCGGCAGGAGCTAAATATATCCAATGCTGATTGAAAGGCGTTCTAAAAATTATTCTTTCTCATCTTCTTGCTCTTGACTGCTCTTACCCCCCCACCTCCCATTTAATCTCTCCTGTTTAAGCTACTTCTTTCTTCTGCATTTTTTATTCTCATTCAGCTTTTTCACTCATTAGGTATATTTTTCTTTTTTT
Source organism: Coenobita brevimanus (assembly GCF_032717465.1). NCBI lineage: Eukaryota > Metazoa > Arthropoda > Malacostraca > Decapoda > Coenobitidae > Coenobita > Coenobita brevimanus. Next base: position 20,591,236 of record NC_137030.1, on the reverse strand, counting down.
GCACTACTCTTGCCCCCCTTTTTTACTGACATTTGTCTTTCCCCTCCGTCTGTCTTATTGATGTCTACTCCTCTTCACCCTATTCTCCCTAATTCTGTGTTTCTTCTCCTCACCCAACCTACCCCCACTTATCTTTCTCTTGTTTCATGCTCTGACTGTTTCCTTCCCTCCCTCTTCCTCCTCAGTGAAGATAAAGTCAGGACCAGTTGGGAGAAAGTGCCTGACTTTAAGGGGGCAAATTTTAAGAAATTTAAGTCATTTGTTGGTGGAGGTAACTGGCATCCTATTGCCGAAACTTTAGATATCAATGATGTGTGGAATTATTTTACAGAAACCCTCAACAGTGCTGTCAGGTTATGTATTCCAATGCTCAACAGAAGGCCTGCCAAAAATTCTAAACCCAAATGGTGGAACTCCGACATTAAACATTGTCTGGAAGCAAAAAATCTTGTATATAAATATTATAATACAACAAAGAGTCAAAGTGATAAAAATAAATACGATGCCCTTCGACGGAAAGCAAAAAAATTAATTAAATGCAGTAAGAAAAACCTTGAGGCACATATTGCAAGTATCAGTAAATCAAATCCCAAAGAATTTTTCAGTTACATAAGAAGCAAAAAGGTAATAACTCCATCAATCGGTCCCTTAATCACAGATAACGGAGAGCACACTGATGATGAAACTATGATGGCAAAAATTCTCAATACTTTCTTTGCGTCAGTATTTACAACAGAAAATATACATACAATTACTGCTGTTTCCCCCATTCCTATAGAAGAGGACAACATAATCACTGACATTACAGTTAGTGATCGTGACGTACTACTTGCAATTAGCAAATTAATAGAGAATGAAATACTGGGACCGGACAAAATATCTCCACGTGTTTTGAAGGAACTACAGAATGAAGTTGTAAAGCCTTTATCTGAACTTTTTAACTCATCACTTAAAAGCTGTAAGGTCCCACATGAATCGAAGCTTGCTAACCTAATCCCAGTATTCAAAAAAGGGAAACAGAGCAGAGCCAGAAAACTGCCGCCCAATTAGTTTAACCCGCGGCGTCCCGTCGACGTACTTCCACGTCCTCACGTTGTGTCACTGCCAATCCCGTTGACGTACTTCAACGTCCTGCAATTGCAGGTTCATAATTTCCACAATTTTCAAAATTCGCGCGAGATTTTCGATTCGCCCACCTACCCAAGCCTCCCCTACCTGCCGCCAGGCGGGCAGCGTCCCAGACTCCGCGTGACCTGCACTTGCCCTTGTCTCGGTCACTCACCTGTTAGCAGTGACCCAGGTCAGACATGGCGCGTAAAGGTCTCTCAGACGACGAAATACAATCCGCCCTGGATGCCTTCACTGGAGATAATGATTCTCCACTTGATGATGATGTGGTGGATAGAGATTATGTGCAGCCTGAGGAGGAAATAACAAGCAGTGATGAGGAGGTCCCTTCGCCCCGGAAAAAGCGGTATGTCACATATCATAAGGCAAGGAAAGGCCAGCCTGCACCCAAAACACATGCATGGACCTCTCTCCATCCCCTAGAGAGAGATTCTGATGAGAACGAGGATGAGGACGATGACGATGACGACGGCTTAGGACGTGATGTTGCCTCGTGGTTGGGGAAGGAAAAAATCTCACCCCAAGGATCAGAAGGAGGGGCGAGAAGGCAAATAAAGTATGGCCTAGTGTTTTGTCTGGGGAAGGCGAAAGTGGTGTGGTGGGAGTGCGGGGTGAAAGAGAAAGTGGTGTGAGGGAGGCAGCACGAGCACGTGGTGCACTTAGGCCTAGGGGAGAGGAGGTGGAGCCACTCCCCAGCACGTCTTTCCCCATACAATATTCCCAAACTTCCTCCACACAGCCCCAGGATGTGGGGAAAGGAAGGAAAGGGAAGGGAAAGGGTAAAGGAAAAGGGAGAGGGAAGAGAAGTGCGAGTGATGAAAGGCGCCGCTCTCCACCTCCCCCACCACCACCAATGTTGCATTGTGCCTTCAGCCATGTTTCAGAGAGTACCATAACTTCCTACACTACTCAAACTGTGTGGGATGGCGATATGACGCTCAGTATAATGGTAAGGCCAGTCAGTATGTGCTAAGTCTTATATAAACTTGAAACGGGTGTAAGTTTGCAGGAAAGTAATGTATAAGTTGAGAAATAGTGTAAGTTGAACGAAGTGATATGAAAACTACACCCATTGTATAAATCTGCGAAAATATGACGCTCAGTATAACACTTTGGTCAGTAAATATGTGATAGCAAGAATATAAAGTGGAAACGGGTGTAATGTTAGCATGAATAAAACGTATAAGTTGAAAAATAGTGTAAGTTGTAATAATTGATGTCACGAGTACACCCACTGTGGAAATCTGCGAAAATATTATGCTCAGTAGAACATTCTGGTCAGTAAGTATGTGATAGGAATTATATAAAGTGGAATTTGTTGTAATGTTAGTAGTAAGGTAATTTATAAGTTGAATACTAGTGTAAGATGAAACAAATGATATCGCGATAACACTCACTGTGTAAGTACGCGCTAATATGACGCTCAGTTGAATCGTAAGGTCTGAAATTATGTGATATCAATTATATCAAGTGTAAACATGTGCAATGTTAGTGGAGAATTATTATATAAGTACAAAAATAGGTTGTAAGTTGAAATAGTAGTCATAGCGACTTCAACGTGTGTGTTATTATGCGCTATTATTACGCTAAATATTTACGTAAGGCCTGAAATTATCTCAAAACAGTTCTATAAAGTTGAAAAGTGTATAATGTTATTAGGAAAGTATTATGTAAGTAGAAAAAACACAATACGAGTTGAAGCAACAGTCACAGCGAGTTCACTCACTACGTAAATAAGTGCTAACATTACGCTAAATGTTATCGAAAGGCCTGTGAATACGTAAAAACAGTTCAATAAAATGTAAACTGGTATAATGTTATTGTAGAAGTATTATGTAAGTAAAAAAAATGATATGTATCATGATTTTCGAATGTTAGTGATTCATCGTGACCAGTTTGCCCGATTTTGCTCGTTTCGCAAGATGGTACAATGCTATTTCAGCTCTATTTTTGTATAAAATCCAATTTACTCTTTTATCACATGCTTTTATGTTTGTAATAAATACATATCTAGTTACTTTCATTGGTTTCCCAGACTTATAATACCATAGAAAACGTTAGAGGTTCAGACCACCTACAGAGAACACGGTGCCAGGTGTGACCAAGGCATACCTGTTTAGGGCAATTATGGACCCCGGGGAACAATTTCTTTGTGACTGACCATTGTTTCTGACCAAAAGCGAAAGTTTTAGCAAAAAAAATTTGGGTCCAAAAATGGTCGGGATTGGGGGGTACCATTGGTGAGAAAGTGGTCGGGACGGGGCGGGTTAACATCGGTGATTTGCAAATTGCTTGAAACTATTATCAGAGATAAGTTTGTGAAACACTTAGAATCAAACAATCATGGTTTTCGTAATAATCGCTCTTGCCTTACGAATCTGCTGGACTTTTTCAATGATATACTGAGCATGTATGACAACACTAAATCTGCTGATGTAGTGTACCTCGATTTTCAAAAGGCTTTTGACAAGGTTCCACACAAAAGACTCATTCAGAAGCTAAAGGCATATGGTTTCAGCAGCAGTGTTCTTGGGTGGGTAGAAGATTGGCTCACCGGACGAAAGCAAAGAGTTATAATAAACGGAAAAAGGTCAGACTGGATAAACGTTTCAAGTGGAGTGCCGCAGGGTTCAGTGTTAGGTCCTATTCTTTTCTTAATATATATCAATGATACTGATGAAGGATTATGTTGTAAAATTTCAAAATTTGCTGACGATACTAAAAGAGGTGACAGAGCAGATACAACACTGCGAAGGCAGGCAATTCAGAGATCTTGATCGACTGTTTAACTGGGCCCAAGTCTGACAAATGGATTTCAGTATTAATAAATGCAAAATGCTAAACACTGGCAGTAAAAATGCAAGAGCTAGTTATAGCATGAATAATGTCCAACTTGATAGGGTAAACCATGAAAAGACTAAGGAGTTATAACAAACGATGTGAAACCAAGCAAACAATGCACAGAAGCTGTGAAAAAAAGCCAGTACACTGACTGGGTTCATAGGTACAGCATTTGAATATAAATCCGATAATATTGTCCTCACTTTGTATAATTCCTTAGTACGCCCGCACTTGGAATATTGCATTCAGTTTTGGTCACCATATTATAAAAAGGATATGGAAAAACTTGAAAGATTGCAGTGAAGGATGACAAAGATGATACCTAGACTGAGAAATAAACCATACGAGGAACATTTAGAAGCCCTGAATCTATTTACCCTAACTAAACAGAGGTTACAAGGAGATCTAATTCAAGTATTCAAAATAGTCAAAGGACATGATAACATGGCTGTTGATAAATACTTCACAGTTGATCACTCGAATTATACTAGAGGCCATGGGCATAAAATAATTGGCAAACGATTCCAGTCGCACGAAGCTAAGCATTTCATTTTCAATAGAGTTGTAAATATAAGGAATAAATTGCCCTCTACTGTAGTAAATTGTAATACAATACAAACCTTTAAAGGTCGCCTGGAGAAGTATTTGTCGTTTAACCCCCAGCTTAATATGTTTACTCCTGAATAAAACACTTGTGTATGTATTATTTTCTATTTTATTTTATTTTATTGTTTTTAGAGCCTGGATCAATTTATTGAATGAAAATATAGTATATGCACAGAGTAGGATCTGCACAGATAGCCCTGAGTTAACGGTCGCTACTCATACTTTCGACCTGTGACGGGCTATGGATCACTGAGGGTCCCTGTTAGTCAAGTGACCACCATCGGGATTTTTTTAATGTACCAGGGGTCACTGCTTCAGGAGGTGACTTGTGTGCTTGTCCCGCAAGGGAACGGTCCTAGTTTCAGTGGAATGAACGGAGCTGTGGCCGGATTGACTGCTGCCTACCTTAATAGCGCCAGGCAAGGCTGCTGCACCACTCCTGAGCATCCACATTGTGCGCTGTGCAATTTCCACGTTGTGTCCCCACACCCCCCGTTAACTCAATGTACATAGTGTTATGCATTATTTATTTATTCGATTATTCATTTTACTTCACTATTTTCCCTTCCAGGTTATTCATAGTGGTAGCTTATAGATAAAGTATTATAAAATGTAACTTTTCCTTTTCAGTCTTTCCTATGAAATTTCCATGTCAGTTTTTCCATGCTGCATGGTGTTTTTTCTCACTTTTTCTTACCAGTTTTAACTGGAAGGTTTGGAGGTGGGGGGAGCCTTTTTGCTTTACTGTCCTTATACTTCACCATGTAGAGTTAGATCTCGTAGTCATAGTCTACTCTGTAACAAACAGCCTCGAAAGGACCATAAGGTCTATTGCTGTTTGCTTTCCTTTGTACTCCTTTGTACTCCTTCCTATCTCCCTGCTCCCCTCCTTGCTTTTCTCTGCTCCTACTCTTTCTCCCTCTTCTTCCTTCTGCTTTACTTGCTCCTCCTTTCCCTATCCATTCTTCTACTTATCTTCCTCTTTTCTCTGCTCGTACTCATCTCTCTCCTCATCCTCTTGCTTTATCTGTTCCTTTTCTCCCTCCTCCTCCTCCTCCTGCTTGTCTCCTTCCTCACTTCCATGTTTAGCTTCTACATCTTCTCCTACTATCTCTTTCCTCTCTTCCCTACTTCTCTCTTCATATTTATCTCCTTCCTCTCCCCCCTGCTTTTCTCTGCTGCTACTCCCCCTTCCTCCTGCCTGGCGTTCGGAAAGAGCCAAATATTTCCGCTGCTGACTGAAAGACGCTTTTAAAATTCCGCCTCCATATTTTCCTCTCAATAATGCGTGAAATACAGGTCGTTCCTTGGGTTTACTGGGAGTCTGACAGCGCCTCCTGGGGTTCTATGTGTTCCCCTGGGGTTTGCATGTGCTTCACAGAGTTCACTGGGAATTTGATGGCTTTTCCTGAGATTCGACATATTCCTCTGGGGTTCACTTGGTTTCAGGGGTTTCACGGGCTTTCCTGGGCCTGATATGTCCTTCTGGGGTTTACCTGACCATCAAAAGGGCTCACTGGGAGTCAGACGGATTCTCCTGGGGTTCGATGTGTTCCTCTGGGGTTCTCCTGGACTTCAAAAGAGTTCACTGTGGGTATAGCGGACTGTCTTGAGCTCAATGTGTTTCTCTGCGGGATTATACTGGGATCCAAATGGCTCTCCTGGGGTTCGATGCGTTCCTCTGGGGTTCTCTTGAGTTTCAAAAGCTACACTATGACTGAGTTATCGTGGGATTAGACGTGACCCTCTGATGTTCACCTGAGTTTCAAAGGGCTTGACTGGGATTTGGCGGATCCTGTTGGAGGCCAGGGGTTCAGCGGCTTCATACAAGGATCATTGAGTTTTTCTGGGTTTGACGGACGCATGCGAGATGCTCTTAAGTTCTAACGGTTACAAGTAAAATTTTCCAATGGTTCGACGGGTTTTGATGAGGTCTCCCAAGGGCTCAAAGGGTTCTGATGGGGTTCTCCAGGGTTTCAACGGGTTCTGATTGGGTTCTCCAAGATTCGATAAGGTTCAAAGGAGTATTAAGGAAAGAAAACACCTAACAGATGGAGTTAAGTATATGTTTTTACAATGAACAAGGAGAAGATTAAAGAAGGTTGCCCTGAAGTGACAACTGAAATGAACCATTTTATATTATACGATATTCAAAGATAATTAATTGGAGATGTGTGGATATTGCTTTTATGTGTGGCTGTCACTTTAACAATAGTAACTACTTTGTAATTACCCTTTAGCTCATATAAAAGGTCGACTTAGCACAGGAAATGAGTACTAATTAATGTTTGAAATTCATTATAAAATGGGTCCGAGCACACACACACACACACACACACACACACACACACACACACACACACACACACACACACACACACACACACACTAATGCAAGTCCACTGCTGAACAAAAGCCTCCCCCAACGTTCTGTACGAATTCCTTAACAAAGCCAATCTCTGTCAGGTTGTGCTTGCAAACTTCTCTAGCTCATCTCTTTACTTCCTGTCTGGCCTTTTTCTCTTATTCTTGCAATACAATAGAGGGTCAGTTTCCCTCTTGCACCATCGGTTATCCCTTATTCTGACTTCATGACTTGCACACCTCCGTGTCCTTGACTTTAGTCTGCTCTCTCACTTAGCTTGATCTCTTCCTGTCCCTCAAAAATATTTCCAACATCGCCCTTTCCATTGCACTTTGAAAACGGGTTAGTTTTTCATTAATTTTGTCAGTTTCCAGGTCTCACAACCGTACGTCATAACTAGGATTATACATTAGTTATATACTTTTCATTTCATACTTAGCCTACTGTCAAGATTGTTTTCATTATGTTTGTAGTTACAGAAAACTTTCCATCTAATTGTACTGCGTCTTTTTATTTCGTTTTTATGGTCATTAGTTATAGTATTACCCCAAGTAATTGTACTCCAACTTCTTGAATAACTTCTTTATTTACTTTAATGACGGTATTCTGTGTATTTGGATTGAACGTTAGTTTTACTCCAATTTATTTTTAGTCCTGCTTTGTGACTTTCTCTGTTAAGGTCATTTAACATTTCTTGTGATGTCCCTACTGTTTCTGAGATTAGGAAAATGTCATCTGCAAGTCTAAAATGGTTCAAATTTTCTTCATGCAAGTATACTTCTTTCTTCTCCCATTCTAGCTTTGTAAAAATTCTAGGCATGCTGTAAATGATTTCAGTAATACTATATCTCCCTGACGCACGCCATTCTCACTCTTATATATATCTCAGTCAGTTTGTAAGTTAACTGCACCAGATCACCCTTTGTATATGCTTTCGAGTAGTTTTACAAAGTTCTCGTTTACTCCTTATCATCGCAATGATTTTACAGTAGCTATGTGCTCTACTGAGTCGAAAGCCTTTTCATAATCAACAAAACCTAAGCACAGTGGTTTATTATATTTTGTAGTTTTCCCAGTTAGCTGATTCATTGTGTGTAAATGATCAATAGTTGACTACCTGTTTCTGAATCCTGCCTGCGCTTGAAGTTGGTTTTCTTCCAAACTTGTCTTTATTTTTTGTCGTAAAGACTTCAGTGAAGTTTTAAAAAATTGAAATAAGCTAATAAACCGAAAGTTACTAAGATTTTTCAGTCGCTTTTCTTGCAAAGCAAAAAACTACTGCATTTCACCATTTGTGAATTTTCTTCTTGTTTATACACTAAGTAAGTGGTCGATTCAGTTTTGAACTTCTGCATCCGTCAGCGAATCAGCTACTGTTCGATTGTCTCCTGAGGTTTTTACTATTTCTATCCTTTTAAGAGAAACGTTTACTTCATTTGGTTTTACCTCTGGTGTTTCAGTTGTGTCAACTGAGAAGTTAGCTGTTGGAACTATTGAATCTGATGCAGGCAGTTCTTTATAAAATTCTTCAAATCTCTTCACCATCTTTTTTCTGCACTTGATGTCTTCACCATTCCTGTCGTTCAACAATACGACTTGTTGCTTTCTAGTCCCATTTTGCTTCAGACCTGTTTTAGACTTCTTTCTTTTCTAGTGGCTTCTTTAATCTAATTAAAGTTTCTCTTTCGTTTTCTTGTCTGTCCCTTGTTGACAGGCATATTTAATTCTGCTTTTTTCTGTTTCATCCATCTTTGCTTTGACATTCATCTCCCTCCTTCTTTTCATATGCTCGAGGGTCAGTTTTGAATACTTGTTGGCATAGTCTGTATTAGCTACCCCTGCTCTCTCTGCTGATGCCCTGAATACTTTTGTTTCTCTACCGCTCAATTCATCATTGTTGCACTATAAGTTAGAGCCTTAAATCTGTTCTGTATTTGTAACTGAAAGGCCGCTTTGTTTTTGTTTACTTTTATTGGGCATACCTTTTTATTTTAAATAAGCGCCTTTCTTTCACATCTGAAACTGAATCTGACTATGGAACCCACCATTCTTTGGTCACTTCCTATATTTACTTTGTTGGTAACTGTAACATTAGTGATCGTGTTGCTCATATGCGCTTTAACGTAGTCGATTTCATTCTTTGTTTCTCGATTAGTGTTTCATCAGGTCCATTTTATCCATGCCCTTTTGTGGAAGAATGTGTTCATTGTTCTCATGTTATACATTTCAGCAAAATTTACCACCACTACACCAGTGTCATTCCTCTTTCCTACTCCAAATTTTCCAATACATGCTTTTCCATTTTTCGACTTGCCAAGTTTTGTACTGCAGTTCCCTATGAGTATGGTACATCTGGTCTTTTTCTCCTTTCTTAGTCTGAGAGATTGTGTCACAGAATGTTTCTATTTCCTTATCTGTGCATGGAGAAGTGGACATATAATTGTACTTGTATTACACTCATGGTGTATCATTTGCATTGTCTAATTGCAATCAATACAATACTTGTCTGTCAGAGACACTGTTGAATTTAACAATGTTCTCTGCAACATTTTTGTTTATTAGGAATCCTGCTTTACTGACTCTTTCATTTTGCCTTCTTCTGTAATAAAAAAGGTGGTTGCTATCTTGCAGCCGAATTAAATTTTCTTCTCTATCTTGGATCTCGCTCAGACCAATGTTTTCTAATTCAGCCTTTGCGGTATCAAGTTTACAATCTTCTGCGAGGCTCCTTACATTGTATGTGTAGATTTTCATCGATTTCTGTCTGTTAAATGTCTCAGTCTCTGCTTTGCCGAGACAGAACCTACTTACTTTAAGTGGCACACTGCCCGTAACCACAGCAGGCAGTGCGATTGGACATTTAGTACATGATGATCCAACAGGAACGCCCATAATATAATTGCTTGCAGAATTCATAGTTTTGGCTGGGGGATTCTGGCAGATAATCTCACCTCTCTGCCACATAGTTTCTGGAAAGTTGTAACTGAGGTGGTCGGTACAGGAACGTACATTTCGCCATTATTTTTTCTAATTACAGAAGACGATTTTAAAGATTTAACTCCCTATATCTCGGAAACCAACGACTATTTTCAATTTTTTGTTTTGTTTTGAAAAAAAAAGCTGAATTGTTCTATTTTTCAGTAATGCGTAGTATGATTTTTTTTTCTTTTTGTTACCCAGGCTCTTGGAAAATCGTTGTTTTAAATTGTACGTGCTTTTAGACAACACAGAAATTTTTTTACACTGAAAAAACGGAAAGTTAGCATCAGTTACTCATACAATAATCTTCCACTCATTCGTTGCATTAGCATGTACTCACCAGGCTTGTGCAAGTCAGTGCATCTACAAGCTGATGATCCCATCCCCCCCAGGTAGGGCACGGCGGCCTATTTGTCTATCATAATCGATGACGTCATTTCCAGGCCTGGCTTGTCCAGTGGTGGATGGGATTGGTTGATGCCCCTCCTCTGCAGGTTCCTAATGTTGCTGCCGCCCGACAAAGATAGCATCGAAGTATGGGGAATGGATGGAAGGGATGTAGGGCATGAGTGCTTTTAAGTCATTAAGCTCCTTTGGGCTGTGAGGGAGTGGCCTTTGATACTTTGGTTGCAGTGGTACTTGGGGTAGGTCAAAGGTTTTCCTGGTGTAGTTCTTCTTCCCTGGCATCAAGCAAACTGCATCAAGTGGGGCATTCCTGTTATTCACGTTATTAATACTCATACAACTTGCTATCTCCGACTAGCCTCGTCCAGCAAATACTGTCAAAGACAAGAGTCTTGTCGGGGTTTTGTCGGAAGGTTAAGTGTGACTCTTGTAACATTATGACTGCTTTACCACAGTTACATTTTCGTGGTTGGCTAGCCTGACTTCCTCAAGCTTCATAGCTGCTGATGGAACGACGGTATACCGTAAATGAACCCAGGAAATTCCGAAGCCTTAACATCGACTCGCGAGAATTACTGAGTCCGAATTTCTTATAAGACATGAAATCCTAACGATTAGGATGGACATTTCATCTTACACTTTAACAGAAAACGTCAAGCAGACCCATTATACCACTATACCTTGATATGGAGAGGGAAAGCAACATGCATCAACTATTTGGGAGATAAGAGGTAGCATGATCTCCCTTTATTTGCGGGAAGAGAATCCTTAACAGACAGCTCAAACATAATTTTGGTAAAAGCATAACCATAGAAAGGTGGATTAGCTGAATTCAGGAGGAAGGCACAACGGAGCACCGTCATCGTTTAGACCGTCGTCGTGTTACACCACTATAGGACCAGGAAATGATCACAACAATGGAAGCAGCAATTGCAAGCAGTGCTTACACCGTCAGAAATGAACAACACCTACAATGAAGCACACGAACAGTTGCGCATAGACATCGGTCGTCTGACTGATGTGTTCAAACTAGTCTGTGGGATTTAGTTAGCCAGCCATTCTAAAAATTAAAAAAAATCGATTATCGTAACACGGTAACTCTGTTCTCATGTGTTGAATACAATAGTCAATTATGTTTTACAGCACTTAAATATGTCAGTCCCAGGTCATAATTATCAACTCGATTGGCTAATTTACAGCTTAACAAGATGGAAAACTGACTTCCGAACACTTAGCTAGCTAATTGAATTGTAACGTTGCGGACGTGATAATAAAAAAGAAAAGATGAAAACTCTTCGGTAGAGAGGTGGCCTGCAGTCCTGACGGGCCCAGGTTCGAATCCCGGCTGGGGCAGGGAACAGTTTAAGGATTTGAATGTCATTAAATCAGGCTTTACTGATCTACCAGAAGACCCGCCGACATGTCGTAAAAATACCCCCGCTAATACCAATACACCAGTCCTGTATGAGACGGCCCTAGCATGTATTCAATATGGACGGTGGGTGTTAGCGCCGAAGTGGTGACATGTAGAGGTGTATGGTATGTAGGAGGACTGCTGGGCCTTGATAGCAGGCTGTGAAGCCTATGCCCAGAGTCGGACACATAAAAAAAAGTCGGAAAGAATTAATATGCAAATTAGTTCCGACAGTAACGAAAAAATATGCTGGCATACACAGGTCGGTCATCTGTAGCAAATGGCATCCCAACTCAGTGATACCAAAAGTCCGTTCGACACAAAGCAGATCACACCAACACTAGAGTCTTTCAGCAGATATTTTCACCAAATTTCACGACACGACTTTTGTCGTGATAGGAAGGCAGAGATACATACATACATACATACATACATACACATACATACATGAATACATACAGATAGATCGATAGATAAATACAGAAAAATGGCTGAGCAGCTAAGCAGACTTAATGCACACTGCCTCCTGACTCGTATCCCACGAAGTCTTTCTCCTGCTGTTAAAAAAAGCGATTATTGGAAACTGCTTCTAACCTTTGTAAGATTCGAGACTATTTTATGCTGAATAAAATCGTTTGGTGGAAGCAGTACTATAGCCAAAAGCGAAGCTATTTTACTGGACCAGATTTTTTTTTTTTTTTTCAGCAAAACTAATAACAAGCTACCAACATTCAGTGTCCCATCAGTGTCCGTATAATCATCGTCATCCTTACCACCAGTAAAAATGCACTTTGTGAGTTGTGACGAGCGAGCGAGCACCTTGTTATCACAATTTTCCTCTGATGTATCATTTCTTCTTGATTGAACGTTGAAAAATATACTGGAAAGACACACACACACACACACACACACACACACACACACACACACACACACAACCTGCCGTGTGGACGAAACTGAAACGATAAAGACTTGGTTATTAATGAGATGCTTAAAGCCAGGAACGGGGTGTTTTCCCTTTGTGATTTCATCATCAAAACATTGCAAAAACGTTCATTTAAAATTATTGGCAGAATCTCAGATATTTAATTGCTAGAGTTTATGTCAAATTACCATGGTGTTACGACAGAAAATCTCCATTAATTTGATTTCGTAACTGAGGCGTTCACCGACTAGAGCCGAACACTCTCTTAGAATATTCGAGATTCCATGAGGTTCCTACGTCGTGATGGGTGAGTTTTTAGTTGATAACAAAATTTATTGAATGAATATATCACACGCAGAAAGAATTTCAACTTTACTTCACATAGGAGTCAAGTTATTAGCTTCTGCTTAGCGTACCGGTCAAGTCGCGCCGGGCCGAGTTGCGCATTTCCGAACTTACTGAGGGTAAACATCGTTCGCTCACTCGTAATCATCACCATAGCCGTCGCCGCTGCCGCCGCCACCACCACAAGCATCAGTATCATTATCGCCGCCACCATCCTCCACCTCCTCCTCCTCCTGCTCCTCCTCCTCCTCCTCCTCATCATCATCATCATCTGTATTATTATCGTGGGCTTTTCTTCACTGAATAGTATGGCTTGTCGTATGCCAGAAGTTAACAAATTATTGGTATAAGAGGAATAAATGACCGGCACCTCTTAGACAAAACAAATATAAAACTTCAAACATCGAGCATCTCATAGCTCCCTCTCCCCCCAAAGAAAAAGCCCTGGTCCACCATAGCTTTTAATCCAATGTGTTTACAAGAGCAGGCCAATACTCTCAGTTATTTATACATGCTACAGGTTAACTGTGAACCGTCTTCGTCAATCTGTACTTTCCGCTGTGTATCCCCCGCAGTCTTTGTAATGAAACATGTCCATACATCTCGAACTGAATGTATCTTCAATCCGGCTTCCATATATTCATTTTTTTTTTTCCTAGGAAAGAACAACTTTTCGAACTTTTACTATTTGTTTCTCTTTTTAAAGAAAGGTCAGATTGAAGGTAGACGATTTTATTCAGGACAGTGAATTTCTAAGCAGCCCGAAGTTGAATGAGATAAGGTAAAATAAAGAAAAAAATAAATAAGCAAATAATAGGTACTGTACTTCTTCAGAACATAGCCTTGAAGGATCTCATCGACAGTCAAGATTATAGCCCTAAACACTAACTTTATTACTCATTCACAACAATGATTTAGTTTATGATTAGTTTATTCTTGGTACGTCCAGTCGAGTTTATTCAACTTATGAACTATCGTGCTGAAGGGTTTAATGTGGAAAAAATCAAGTAAGAATAAAATAATTAAGAGAGGTCAATACACTTCTTCCTGCTGTTTTGGCCCTAAGGTTTTCTAAATATAAACCCGATGTACTACAGGCTAAGCTGGTCTTTTCCTGCAGTCCATCATCCTCTTTTGGGGGACAGGGAGGAGACTTACGCCTGTAGTCTTCAAACTGGGGGCAGGGGTTACCCTCCCAACATCCCGCTCGAAGTGGAAGCTCACACTTTCAGCGAAGTGGTAATCTTGAAAGCGTGAGAGCGCACCCCTTCGTGTAGGTAAGCACGGCAAACAGCTGGTAGCCTGATTAATTTCAAAATTTAAAATCTTAAATTAAAATATATATATATATATATATATATATATATATATATATATATATATATATATATATGGCTGTTTCTAAGAATCACATACAATATAATGTCTTAATGTTAGCAATTCTTTCATCTTTTATTATTAAAGACTGGCATTTGTTCTTGAACAGTATGCAAACAGGCTTTGGAGAACCTGTACCGTTGGCAAAATACGGTGTCAGACATAGCTTCAAAGGGGTTCATGCGGTCTTTTATAACCCTTTGAATACGCCTTGGCTGGTCACTCCGATTTTGACTATATTTCTCCCAACTTTAGGGATGTTTGTGTAACTGAGCAGCTCCACCGGCCGGTTATATCGATACCACCACTTGCAGGAGTCCCTCTTAAGCACTAGTCATTACAGTAGGAGAGATGTAAGGATATAAAAAAATGGTGTGTTGTGTGGTAAATCTATTGGAGTGAAACCTTTCGTTTACTAAAATCGTTGGTGAGAGAAAGACAGACAGGCAAGGGCGCTCCTAGAAATGTTCCCATATGTAGAGATATGATTCATCTTCCGAAAATAAGAACAAGGCTCCAGAAATCCAGTATCACATCACGGACAGACAAAAATCCGTCCCTGGTCACCATAACTTTTAAACGACGTCCAGTCCATTTTTCATTCCAGGAAAAAAAAAATCCTCAGGTGGGGAGGAGAGCGACTGGGCTTTCAGAGATCCGACGCCATAAAAGAGCCACCCACCCACAAAAGGAATAATTCGCTCCATTAATTGCATTAGGACAGAGCAGGGTTGAAAATTTTGAGGCCAGCTGGTGAATGGAACAGGATCAGTAGCTTTAGTGTAGAGTACAATTTAGGTATCATTCTGTCTGGGTAATATTTATTTCCTTTTCTTTCCTTCTGGGTAGGTGTTTAATCCTTACTGTTATTTCTATGCGAGAAAAATTGAAGATCTGAGTGATATGGGAGTAAAAGTATGACTCGTTCACTGACATTTGGTTATGTGATGATGATGATGATTATCATGATGATGGTGGTGGTACTGTAACAGTGAAGTTGATTGTGACGATCACGAAGCATTAATCAGAATTCCATTACATAATTGCAGGGGTATAAAATGCAAGTCGCTATAGAAGTGGTAATCTAACCATTTTTCTAGCAAAAATTTAAGTGTAACATCAACTGCCTAATATCGTTGAGGAATCAATCACCAGATGTCCATCAGCGTACGCTTGCAAACAATATTGCTCCACTTTACGAGTGAGGTGTTGGAAAGGGACGCCTTCACGTGGTGGCATCGATGTGACCAGACGACTGCTTTGCCAGGCTATACCCCTTAATTTCCTCTCTGTTCCACGAAAGAGAGACGGTGGACTGCAGAAGGGAAAATTAAGCCTGCAGTTTACTCTGTATAGGTCTGGATGAACCAAGTGTCACAAAAACAACAAGGGGCGAACAGCAGCGTACCTCTTACATAGTGTTCGGAATATTTAGCTGGACTCTGTAGATCTCATCACTGGATTCTAAAGTCATCGCTCACTGCATCATGGTTTATCCGTCTGAAGGTGATGGATGGTCGGTTTATTTTCATCTTATGACCGGGTGTAGTCAAACTGAAGGATTAGGTTGACTAGTAACCAAGGATACCCGTTCCCACCTCAAAACTACACTTCATTGGATATCATGCAAGCACTATTTTGGTGCTCAATTGTGAAAGGATTCCAGTTCCCTCAGACGAAAACAAACTGACCTTTTTTTTTTCCTCCTCAGTACAAAATAATATAAATCAGAGCTCCGCCACTGCAAAATAGTGTTAGCTTACGCTGTCGTTGTTTGTGGACAGTTCCAAATATAAAAAGCTAATACTGTACATCACAGAAACTGCCTAAAATGTTAGTGGAAATACGTATCGGACGTTCATCAAAGGACTACTTCAAAGTCAAACTGCCTCAAAGTTCATGTACGAGGCATCTCATTACCGGACAGTGCACATAGATGCCACATAATTATAATCCGACTACACACATTTTTCGGACACACTTCAAATATTTCCGGACCAACGATGTGGAGAGAAGCAGGTGTGGTGATACGGATCTGTCCCTCTCCCTCACCACTAATTGTTGTGCCTTGTTATCTCATTAACACCTGTTTCCCCTGTACTTCAAAAGGAAAATAAGAGAAGAAATCAAGAGAAGGGTGAATAGAAAGGAATACACACACACACACACATATATAATCTATATATATATATATATATATATATATATATATATATATATATATATATATACTGTATATCTATCTCTCTATATACATATATATATATACTGTATCTATCTCTATCTATCTATACTATATCTATATCTATCAATATATATATATATATATATCTATCTATATCTATATCTATATCTATTTATCTATCTATCTATCTATCAATATATATATACAAGAGCCGCGTTATTTGTTTGTTTGTTCTTCATCACGCCCAATGCAAGGGCCAGAGATTCCCTGAATCAGGGTGATCCAAAGATGGTTTTAGGGGGGTCAAAATTCTGATCTGGGTCATTTGAGGTCACCGGTAGAATGTTCGCCATTTTGGTCGGGCCACCGCCGGGCACCCCTGCATCCCAATTTTTGCCATGGAGACTCACACGACCTCCAGTTCGGGCATAGGTATGTTCGATTGACCTCCGAAATCATTTGAGGTCACCGGTCGGAGGTCATTTGAGGTCACCTGAATACACGCTTCAACGACTGGACCCAGCAGCCCAATTTTGGGTATGGAAAGTCACATGACCTCGAGTTCGGACATAGGCTGTGTGAGGTTGACCTCCGAGGTCATTTGAGGTCACCGTCAGAGGTCATTTGAGGTCCCCGGTAATAGTAAACAAGTGCGCACAACTGTGCATTTGTCTGCGAAAGCTGAAATATAAAGTTCCAGGACCTCTTATAATCCCTCTTCTAAAGCATAATGGAATAGGTACATGGTCTTTCTGGAGTAGAAAGAAAGATTGAACTAGAACAAATACAGTACGATTACAGTGTCTGCCATTTTGTCCCGGCAACGCCGGGCACCCCTGTTAGTCTGTGTGTGTGTGTGTGTGTGTGTATGAGAGAGAGAAGGAAAGCAATCACTCATCCCTTTGATAGATAATGCAGTTGCTACGGGGGTTGCGATTGAGTGCAGTTTGGGGTAAGGGAAGGGGGAGAAGAAGGTGGAAGGGGAACGGGGAGGGAGTCAGTAGTGGTACAGTCAGGGAAAGTTCTGCATTACCCACCTCTCGCAGCGCTTGTGTGAGGCGGGTGAATGTAAAGAGGCAGCCAGACCTCATGTGTCTGGTAACTCTGAGTATGAAGGAAGGGGAGGCGGGGGACTGGGGGTAGAGGATGGTTTGATGATAGGTTGGGAATCATGTGTAAGTCTGCAGTGATTGACTTGGGGTGTGTTTGAGTTAATTTAGTAAGGATAGATGACAATAATTATGATGCTAGCCTTTTATGAAAAAGATTACTTAGATGTCTGTAGAGATTTGTTGTCAGGAGAGTTATGGAAGTTTGCTGGGTATGGACAGAGGTTTGAATGCATTCATTCCCTCTCCTGTTACATGAGACATTTCCCAGGAGATATTTGTGACGATATAACATATATTTATATTATCTGTTGACTCAAAAACAAAACCACTGTATTATCTATCTATCTATCTGTCTATCTATCTACTGTAGATACATAGGATAAATAAACAAATTTATAGGAATTTACCTGTCATCCCACTGTAAACATCCGCCTGGAAACATTTCCAGTGTTATTATCGTAATTATTCATCTCGAACTTAGAGTCTAGGGCAGTGTGTAATAATAATAATAATAATAATAATGATAATAATAATAATAATAATAATAATAATCTATATGAGCCATTAACAGGTTTTTCGTTCTCCTTTAGACAGAATGACATGGGAAGTCCTAATTATAAGATCAGTCTCAGTAACTGTCATTCTTATCGAACATTACACAACGATGGCAATGCAGCATACTTTTGATAGTAAACATGTATTGATACTGTGACATGAGCAACTCTCCAAACCCTCCCACCACTGGCCACCCTCCCCCCCACTCACAGTCCAGACATGTGGGGTCTGGCTGCTGCTTCGCGACTATACGTCGACCACCAATGCTCCGGACAGTGTGTAATGCGGAACTTTCCCTGACCCTACACTACAAAAGGGCCTGGTGAGGGTACCAGGGGTTTAGTGGGGTACAAAGGGATTAGTGGGGGTACAAGGGGGTTAGTGGGGATACAAGGGGGTTAGTAGGGGTACAAGAGGGTTAGCGGGGGTACAAGGGGATTAGTGGGAGTACAAGGGGATTAGTGGGAGTACAAGGGGGTTAGTGGGGGTACAAGGGGGTTAGGGGGGCACTAGGGGGTTAGTGAGAGTACAAGGGGTTAGTGGGGGTACCAGGGGTTTAGTGGGGTACAAAGAGATTAGTGGGGGTACAAGGGGGTTAGTGGGGGTACAACGGGGTTAGTAGGGGTACAAGAGGGTTAGCGGGGGTACAAGGGGATTAGTGGGAATACAAGGGGGTTTGTGGGAGTACAAAG
This sequence comes from Coenobita brevimanus, assembly GCF_032717465.1. Taxonomy (NCBI): domain Eukaryota; kingdom Metazoa; phylum Arthropoda; class Malacostraca; order Decapoda; family Coenobitidae; genus Coenobita; species Coenobita brevimanus. The sequence goes on along the minus strand of NC_137030.1, from coordinate 20,572,307 downwards.
AGCTCAGTGGGGTACAAGGGAGTTAGTGGGGGTACAAGGGGGCGAGTGGGGGTACAAGGGGGTTAGGGGGAGTACATTCGGGTTAATGGGGGTACAAGGGGGCTAATGGGGGTACAAGGGGGCTAATGGGGGTACAAGGGGATTAGTGGGGGTACAAGGGGGTCAGTGGGGGTACAAGGGAGTTAGTGGGGGTACAAGGGGGTTAGGGGGGCACTAGGGGGTTAGTGAGAGTACAAGGGGTTAGTGGGGGTACCAGGGGTTTAGTGGGGTACAAAGAGATTAGTGGGGGTACAAGGGGGTTAGTGGGGGTACAACGGGGTTAGTAAGGGTACAAGAGGGTTAGCGGGGGTACAAGGGGATTAGTGGGAATACATGGGGGTTTGTGGGAGTACAAAGAGCTCAGTGGGGTACAAGGGAGTTAGTGGGGGTACAAGGGGGCGAGTGGGGGTACAAGGGGGTTAGGGGGAGTACATTCGGGTTAATGGGGGTACAAGGGGGCTAATGGGGGTACAAGGGGGCTAATGGGGGTACAAGGGGATTAGTGGGGGCACAAGGGGGTTAGTGGGAGTACAAGGGGGTTAGTGGGGGTACAAGGGGGTTAGTGGAAGTACAAGGGAGTTAGTGGGGGTACAAGAGGGTTAGTGGGGGTTTAGTGGGGATACAAGGGGGAGATTCATGGGAGCAGAAAGGAGGATTAGAGAGGCTTGGGAATTATACGGGGAGCGTACACACACACACACACACACACACACACACACACACACACACACACACACACACACACACACAATTTCTGTTGTTGATGGATTTCTTCAAAAGTTCATCATTATCACCTCCATCACTGTCATCAATATCATCATTATTATCATCATCATGACAGTCGTCGTCGTCGTCATTTAATAAATAAGTGAAGAGGATATAAATGTTAGTCATTATCATCATCATCTTATTCCCACTATTATAAATGGGTTGGGTTGGTTTTACCATGGAAAATGACTGACACAAAAGAATGAGAACTCTCATTAATGTGTCCAGCCAGAACTGGACTACACCTCCATTTATTCGTCATCCAAACCTTCATGATAAGTAGAGCTATTTTAGTAACCTATATTCAGTCTTCCATGGATTTTTGCCAGCGCTTTCTATTATGCACTGTAACTTAAGGTCATTTGCTTGAACTTGCAAAATAGAGTGTCAGAGTCCATTTATTGACGGTCATTATTTACGGAGTGACTGTGGTTATTACGTATTGTTAGCCTGCATCCCATACTACAGAAGGAAAGATATGTTCCATCATCATCACAGCAGAACATAAATAATCATCATCAAAATTTTGAGATTTGCATCTCAGCTTGCAAATCAGGTTTAAGCATACGACCCTTAATTCGAAACCAAAATCATGGCGAATATTTAAAGTGGGTACAGGCCATTACGTCATGACATAAGCATGCATACGCCCTCATCGGGTAGGTTCATATCGGTGACACATACCGACTCTGACACACACACACACACACACACACACACACACACACACACACACACACACACACACACACACACACACACACACACACACACACACACACACAAAATTCACCCATTAAAACACTTCGACTTCCACAGGCATCTCCCTCTTATTTGTACTTCATCAACACGGGAAGATTTTATTTTGGCTGTCATTCTCCCTCTAAGGGGAAGAACGCACACTGGAGTAAGCTTTATATTGCTTACTAATAAGTGAGCTATGGATGCGGCCCACACACCTTTACCCACTCCTCAATTAAGTCATCTACTGTAGATACGAATACAATAAAATGCCTTAGACAGTTTTTCTTGTTTCGGTCATAGGCTCATCTGAACATACCCAGTGGATTACAGACTGAAACTGCCTTTCTACGTTCACCAACCCCATTCATGAAACTGGGAAGGAGACCAAGAACATATGTGAAATCGAGAGTTATATTAATGCCGCCACATGAAGCTGTCAGTCTCCGGTGCCTATCTAAAGACTGCTGTACATATTCGGGAATACATATTTATATCGGTTACCTATATGTATTTTGAAGTTGTAAATACAAGTGGTGCCCTTTTCCCGCAGTTACAGCCACACTGACGGCTACAAAAACCTAATAATTTCAATTTATATGCAATGTATCTCCACAACAACAACAAATGCAAATGAGTGTTGCATCATACTCGATCATATCGACTCTTAATTAAAACAAATTCAAACACCCATATGCAATGATGCACCTAAATGGAAACTCGATCAATAAAAATTAACATTAATTTTAACCAACATGGCCAACTACAAACAAGCCAAAAATCCCACCCAAGTAAAACAAATGCCATCATCATCATCATCATCATCATCATTATCATTATCATTATCATCATCATCATCTTATCCCCGTTTTTGCACCCGAGCCAGAGAGCAAAAGAGGGCGTTATGATTTGAATGGCGTGTGTGTGTGTGTGTGTGTGTGTGTGTGTGTGTGTGTGTGTGTGTGTGTGTGTGTTAAAATAACTCAAACAGGTTTTTTCCGATTAAATCAAACTTGATGGAAGGATTGAGGGAGAGACAAAGAATAAACATATTATTTTATTAGAAAGATAAGTTAAAGGTCAAGGTCACCGAACTAAGCCCAAATGTGCTCTGCCAAAATAAACTTAAAAGTTTTGTACCAGCAAAGACCAATTTTGCGTCATGGGTTGAGGGTGTCCAAGGAATGAAGTGATTCAGGTCTGATAATAGTCAGATGTCAAGTCACTGGGTGTGGTAAAAGTTCACCCCGTGTGTGTTTAACGAAATAAGCAGTATTGATCTGACGTCACTGAAACTTAGTCGAAGAGGTGAAGGTCAGCCAAGGAGCTGATCTCCTGTTTTTTAGAATTATTGGTTAAAGTACAAAGTTACAAGCCAAGGTCAACTTAAGTGGAGTTTAACCGATTAACCAAACTTTGCCGAGGTGTTAAGGATAAGACAAAAATATAAAGATACGATTATGAGAAAAATCAGTAAAAGACCAAGGTTACATGAAAAGTCAAAGGCCAAGGACACGAGGCAAGTTCAGCTCAAACAGTTTTGATATGAACTGAACCACACTTCGTGGAAGTTTTAAGAGTCGGGCAACAACCAAGGAATTTAATTTTGAGAACAATAAGTCAATGGTCAAGGTTACAGGGCAAAGGCAAAGTTTGACCCATGAGTCAGTGTTTGATCAAAATAACTGACAAATCTGGTCTGATTTGATTCAAGTTTTGTGGATGGCTTAAAGATAACCCAAGAGGTTGTCCCATTGTATTATTATTTTTTTTTAACCCCTTAACCGCAGGGCGTCACTTTCGTGATGCTCAAGTGCAATGGATCATACCGCGGGGCGTTACTTTTGTGATTCTGTGTTATTTTGAATTATCCCGGGCTTTCAAGTGGTGGCTTGTATCATCTATCAGTACTGCCAATGTCCAACACTAGTCAGCATTCCAAATCTCATCTGTACGCCCATCCATTGTTGACATTTTAGTGATTTTCCCCCCTTCCTGACTCCCCTCCCTACCTTCCCTCCATTACCCTGTCCTCTCACCTCCCCGGCCACGCTGCGCTAAGCAAATTTCCCCCAGATTTTTCCACAGATTTCATCCATTGAAATAAGCCCTATGCTCTATACTTATACAAAATAATATATACCAAAAAAAATAAGGTAAGTGATAGTGGTATACACCAGGAATTGGCTAATTATCACCTGACAACACCTCACATGCATTCATTCGCTACATTACCATGGTAATTTCCCCTTTGAATTATGCCTTGTAATCTATTTCTGTAATAAAAATATATATCAGAAAGGAAGGGAGAAGCCTAAGTGACATTTACATTCACCTGGAACTACCTATTTCTTTATGTATTGCCGAGATTTTCTACCAATAATTTATTAGCATGTAAGTTAGCAGCTGTCATCCTCATTCTCACTGTCAACCCTTGCCTTCTCAGATAAGCCACAGCATTTAGTTCCTTGTCCTCCGCTGTGGTCAAAACATGTCGCACTCGCGCCCCGCCATTTCTGCCGCTTCTGCGCCCATTGCAAAGGGCCCCGTGACCTCTACACCCAGAAAAAGTCATGAGGGAAGCAGGAAAGGATTAAGTGACTCTGGAGTGGAACATGAACTAGCGGAATTGTCAATGGTGATGATGGATACTGATTTTGACCCTTCAGGGGAATCGTGTGATGAGCCGGGTGAGGAAATCGTGCCAGAAAGTACTAGTACAAGTGCTTCAGTGTCTAAAGTTATCCCTAGCTCCAAGGGAAAGGAGCTGTTAGTGCAGCAAGGGAAGGAATTTGGGAAGGGAGTGAAAAGGTGGCGCGTTAGCCCCAGAACAATGGCCCCGCATAACCCAGCCCGCCATGAGTTCCGAGTTGATTCACCTCGCCGTTCCCCAAGCCCCACTTCACTCATTTCTTCCTCTTCTTCTGCTGAATTATCTCCGGAGTCTTCATCGTCGGAGTCACCACCAGCATCAACAGTGAAGGCAGGCTGTAGAGGAAGAGGTAAATCCCTGACCCGTAAAAGTAGAGTTGCTACTAGAGTAAGGGCTGCTAGTGCCGTACGGCAACTCAGGGTCAGTGCGAGTGATCTTGAACAGGGTAAATCTCCCTCACAGCCACCCACCACCCTCACCCACCCTACACCGCCATGACAGGGAATCCTGGACGCCTTCGCGTGGACGGAAGGGTCCGATTTTGTGCCAGAACACTTAGTTTTTGATGAGAGTTCCTCAGGAGTACAGCCTGCCTTCACTCTTGACGATGATGCTGAGTGTGTGGACTTCCTTTATGCCTTCCTAGATGACGAAGTCATGCAGCACATATGTGATGAGACCAACAGGTATGAATCACAACGTGCTGCAAGTGGTACAGGTGCAGCCAAGATGCAACAGTGGTCCATGCTGGGAGTGCAGGAGCTGTATGTGTTCTTCGCCCTCATGCTTCTCATGCCACACTCAAAGAAGCATGAGTTGGAAGAATACTGGTCCATGGACCCCTTACTACCCTCATCCACCTTCAATAAGTACATGGCCAGAGATCGCTTTCGGAACATCATGGGAAACCTGCACTTTGCCGACAACGATGTACCTTCCCAAACCGACCCACTCTGGAAGATCCGGGAGATTCTGAGCAGAATGAAGGATAAGTTTATGTCATTCTTCCACCCCTTTCAGAAGGTTGTCATTGACGAATCCTTGGTTTTGTTCAGAGGACGTCTTCGGTTTGTACAGTACATTCCAAGCAAACGCCATCGCTTTGGAATCAAGTTCTTTGTACTGTGCGACTGTAAGATGGGGTACATCCTTGACTTTGTCATTTATTCAGCCAGCACTGTCGATCTGGATAAAACACACCCCCTTGGCTTCTCAGGCTGTGTAGTGAAAGTGCTCCTTGAAAAGCATTTTGGTGGGATTCATGTGCTGTATACAGACAACTATTATACAGCACCGAAACTTGCCAAATACCTTTCAGAGCACGGCATTGGCTCCTGCGGCACTGTCAAAAGTAATTGTGCCCACTTCCCTAAATTCACAGAGGCAGGAACCTTGCAGCGAGGAGACGTGCACCTACGCAAGTCTGAGAAGATGCTGTCAATACGGTGGCATGACAAGAGGGTCATGCACATGCTCACCACCGTACATAAGGGGGAAATGACAGACAGTGGGAAGGTTGACCGTAGGAGAGGCGAACCTGTGATGAAACCTGATGCTGTGTTAGACTACAATATCAACATGCGGCTGGTGGACAAGTCCGACATGATGATTGGTGAGATCGACTGCCTCAGGAAGAATACTAGGTGGTACAGGAAAGTTTTTCTGCATCTCATAGACATGACGATGCTGAACGCCTTCATCCTGTACAAGATGAAGGTCAAGCCACCCAAGTCCTTCTCCCTGAGGTTGTTCGCCAGGACTTGTGTTCAGCAGCTGCTGGAAAGATATGGTAGGGTGACAGCAGCAACTCCAAGGCGCCATCCAGTAACACTTCCCGACAGACTTGAGCAGAGGGCTTATATGGATCGGCACAGACTGGTGCTAATGCCTGCCATAGGCAAGAGGAAGGCTGCGATCCGCAGGTGCCAGGTGTGTGCACATACCACCAAACGCACACCTGAGCACAGACGCAGCTCTTGGCAGTGCGCTGAGTTCCAGGTTCCCCTCTGTGTTACCTGCTTCTTTGATTACCACACCCAGAAGCAGTTCTAAAAGTGCAAGTTGGAAAGGAAAATAATGTGTAAATAATGTGTAAATAGCAAGCGAAAGCAATGGATGTTCAGTACATATGACTGAACAGTGTATTATAGTTTTATCTTACTAAAAGTGACAGTAAATAACACAGTGTAAGTAAAATAGAAGGGTAAATATTGAAAATACAATAGAAAATGTAAATAGTAATGTAAGTAATTAGTAATATAAGAATATGAGTACAAATACTTTATGTTATAACAGTGAAAGTGAATCCGTGTCTCTCTACGTATTTTACTGAATGAAAAATTGAATGACTTCAGTGACAATAAACTAATACTACTGAAGGAAACTTATGGATAAAGACTGCAGATATATATAAGTGTTATATAGTAATAGAAATATAAAGTGTGAGGGGTTTTATGAATAATAAATGACAGAATACCAACAGCGAACTAGCGCAAGTGGGAAGGTCATACGCGCTCGTAATTTTCATTGCTTTCACAGTGTTTTTTTTTTTGGAGTATGGATCCCAAACTACTTGATAATCATAAAGTAGTGTTTATAGTGTTAATATCTGGCTGTGGTAATCATATTACGGGTTGTCGGGAAGTGTAAAGTGGAGACTTCGTTACCCAACTTCAGAGGTCTCCACAAGTCCTACGGTAATGGACAAAGGCTCAACAAACATTCCAGGAGAAAGCTGAAGGTATGTGCCATAAGCATATATAATTTTAATATTCTAGGGCTAATAACTGATTTTTGGCAAATATTTTTTGAGAGTCTGTCGGAGCCCGAATAACCCCGCGGGACACGCAAAACATTGGTAAACATGCCCGCAGTGTAAAGGTTAATAAACTCTCAAGGGCCAAGGTCACATGTCGAGGTCAACTTAAACGGTTTTAATCCCATGACGACTGAACTCAAGGATAAAGAGATTCGACTTTGAGAACAATCAGTCAAGGATGAGGGTCATTATAATATGTCAGATATCAAGGCCGTTGGACAATGTGAACCCAGTTTTAATGTGATTTCCACCAAAGTTTGTGAAAGAGTTAGGGGTTCAGCAAAAATGAAGTAATTTTTAAGTGTAATCTATAGAAGGTGAAGGTCACAGGGCAGACAAATAACTGACCATTAGACCAGTTGGTGGGCGTGGGCGATTCACTCCCAGGCTGTTCCTTCTTGTTTAGCAAGAAATATTTTCTTTAATACTCAGGCTCCTGTGACTCACTCATAATTGAGCAAAATGTTTTGGCATTAGCTAACATAGAGTACTAGAGTTAGCCTGACAACGAGAAGGTTACTGGTGGCTTAAGTTCCTTTACTTCATTCTCGTTGAATAACATCGTACATCATTCCTTGGAATGCAATGCTTGAGTTAACTCAGGCATGAGACGATATATAAATGATGTCTGTAAACACTGTCATATTTTTATGACTCACTTTCAGTGAAGAAAATCGTTCGACTTTATTTTGACAATTATAGATCCAATGGTGATCGTATGAATAAACTCAGCTGCATTAAATATTCTGGCGTTTGGTGGAATACAGTAATAGATGTGCCCCGGCCATGAGGATTAGTGGCGATTCAGCACTCCTTGCCCCTGTGTCTCACCCTTGGCTGAATAAAATCATGTGGAGTCAGGTGGAGCAGAGTACTTGGTCGGTATTCTCGACGACTAAGGAGGCTTCCTAATAACTACTCCTTAGTTATTTAATTTTTGGTTATGCCTTGTTGGGATCCTCTTGTACGTTATCTAAACAAAGTATGATGAAATTATATGGATTTATATAAGAGAGGGGAGAATAGCAGGGTTATACTAGCAAAACAGATCACTTAAGAAAAGGTGCTAGGGAGCTTCCTTACACGACAAGAATACACTCAGGGCTTTTTTCTTTTATTACAAACTCAGATGAACAAAATCAGATTACTTGAGTTGCCCCCACCATAAGAGGGTTTGTAGTGACAGTATTTACACCCAGTTTCGTCTAAAGTCACTCTTAAATAAAACCATCTTCCTTTTTATTTTTCTTTATGCTTTCCCATTGTCCATGTTCACCCAGCGGTACAGTTAGGGGTCTGAACATAAAACTAAATATTATGGGTCATATTCGAGGGGATAGTTTGGACGTAGAAAAAAAATTATCTATCTATCTATCTATCTATCTATCTATCTATCTATCTATCTATATATATATATATATATATATTGCCTGTTTCATCCCTCTAAATCTGCTGACAACTTTTTTCTACTAATATCAAATTAATTTACTGAACTTTGGAAAGGTTATTCGTAGTGAAGGGGTTGTTGATGACTATACGTAGCTCCTACAGTTAGAAAAATCTCTCGTACCTTAAATGAAGCCGATGATTGTTAGCAGAGAGAGAAAAAAAAAACAGAATATATCCTTGTAATTAAGGGGTTACGGACTCATACCGTCGACAGGCTCTCCTTCTTCTTCGTCTATTTCTTCTTCTTCTTCTTCTTCTTCCTATTCCTCTTCTTTTTTTTTCTTCTTCGTTATCAACCGTTCCACTTTCATTCGCTGTCATCTCCTCCATTTAACCCCCCACCACCACCACCATCACCTCCTCCTTCTCATCATCATCATCTTCTCCATCTCTCCTCCTCATAGGTTTCCCCTCAAAGGCTAAATTTATCCACCTACTCCTTCAAACTTCACCTCCCCCCTTTTTCATGTCCCTTCCCCCACCTCCATTCTCCTTTAGACCCTTCACGTACCCCTTGTCCCCTCTCTCACTCCTTCACTTCCCCCCTCCCTCTTACACTTACCCCTTCCTCTCCACCTTCCTCCCTCACTGTCTCCCTCCTCCTTGTCCCATCCTCTCATTCACCTCCTCCCTCACTCCTTCACCCTCTCCCTCATTCTTCATCTCCCCTTTCCCTCCCTCACCTCCACTGTCCCTCCTTCACTTCCTTCTGCTTCCTTCACTTCTCATTTCTTCCTCTCACTTTCCTGCTATATTTCCAATTTATATTATTTTTCAGAAATCCACATCAGGGAGGATACTGGCTCAGAACAACTTTCGCAATGCACTTAATACTAATATGATGTTTCCTCTATCTTATACATAAACCAGTGTAAAATGTATTTTGGTTCATAATTTCTTAAGAATTTTTAATTATAGCATTTCTATAGTGAATGGTGATCTTCTCGTTTGCCTACCATCTTCGTCTGCAGTGATATGTGGGTGGAAGGAATTCTTCTTCTTTTGCTAATCTCATCTTAAAGCCATAACTCTGATAACCTTCGTCACAATCTATCATATAACAAATTCTAGTCCCTCAACCTTTCCACCTCTTAGTCCCCCTTCCCTCAATACCTCAGCACAAAACCCGACACATCTTATTGAATCCCATCTGCTCAGTCTCATCTCCAGTATCATAATACATCATCCATATTACCTGCATCTTCCACAGCCCTCTTAACTCCCTCTCCATATATTTCCCTCTTCCATAATACTAATAATAAAGTGTGACGCTCGTGAAATATGTATATTGAAGTTCCCGCCTCCCTGCTAAATCCAATCACCTGCCTTACGCATATTTCAATGGACACTGTTTTTAGCCCTAACACGACGAGAGTCTACCCCTGAGCAGAATAGTGTCATCTGGCGCTGCTTGATTGAAAGCGTTTGGTAGTAGCGCAAAATTACTAAGGTTTCCGGCGTCATCAATGAATTAATATATTTTTAAAACTCTTAGTAACTTCATAGCTTGTCGTGGATATATATGTCAATTTTACATCTAGTGCATAACGTAAAGTGAGAATGAAAATTAAAGAGTAATTCTTGAATTCTAACATCTTGCTAGTTGCTACACACACACACACATTATATATATATATATATATATATATATATATATATATATATATATATATATATATATATATATATATATATATATATATATATATATATATATGCATGTACAGTATATATTATATACTGTACATGCATGCCGTAAGTGTATAGTATACCTGATATTATGCTTAATTTTACCTTGACATCTTGTATAGTACAGGTATATAAACTAAACATGATCTTATATTGGATCGACAGCTCCCTTGCAGTCGATGGGGATAAATCTACCCCATCCACCATCACTGTAGCGACCCGCCAGTGGTCGATAGGCATAAAATTAACCACTATTCCTTGTTGTCACCATAACAACCCACCTGTAGTCAACATGCATAAATTGACATTATTAGCAAATGGCATCGATTCTTTCATATGTATTCATTGTTGTGACGTTATGACAAATTTAATAGAGCTCAGACCAAAAAAAAAAAAAAAGAGAGAAAGAAAGAAAGAAAGACTTTTTTTTCTTTACGACCGGTTATTGATAGAAGAGTGGGGACACGTCATGTAAAAGCTTTTAAAGGTATCTACTCATCTCATCCTATACACAAGGTTTGATCATTGCTCCTTGATTATGGTAAGTAACACCAAAATTGCACATTCGAGCTATGTGTGATATTTGGAAGAAATATTTTTCACTCACTTACATTTTGAGCCACATAAATACAGATGTTCTCATTATGACGCTAATTAAAGGTAAATCGACGAAACATTACATAGATATACCTAGAATTACTACGTCAAGGACAAGAGCTTTCCTAAAGTGCCAGAAGTTCAACAGTATGAAGCAAATTGACATATAAGATAAAAAAATGACTGGTGCAATACATTTACACATACGGACACACTAAAATAAATGCTGAGGGTAAAACTTTACCTCACAGGCGCGGCTGTTTCACCAGTCGTCTTTCTGTACTGTACATTCTCAAGTTCTACAGGAAAATAACTTTAGTACAATATGCAACAAAGATAACTACTTGTTGATTTTGTACCACAGCACGCATATAAAACAGGCAATTTTTTACATATTTTAGCGTATTTAAGGAAGCTGTCTGGGAGCTCCTGGCAGCTTGTTTACTGACAATCTCGTCAACCTAACCTAACTTAACTGGTGGGCTTCACCTCCAGGTCTCCTATATTTTTAACACCTAGGACTGCCACTAAACCTAACGTTGGAAACCCCCATTTGCTATCACACCAAAATTCCTAACGTAACATCCTAAACAACCTGTGAAATACCCATCTGATAACGACATTTGAAAGATCTGCACACATCTGCTAAAATGTTGACGACACACACACACACACACACACACACACACACACACACACACACACACACACACACAGAAGCATACAAAATTACCCCGTCCCACAAAAAAAAACACTGCCTCTCTAAGTATATGCGTCTGAGTCTGTATGCATATGTGTCCTGAATTTCTGTGTGCATATGTGTGTCTATACGACTGTGATGAAGACATTCCTAGAAAAACACCAGGCGAGCAGCGAGACAGCTTAAGCGAAAAAAGCTCAAGTCCCGCCTACGACCACTGCCTTGAAGAATGTGAGAGAGAGAGAGAGAGAGAGAGAGAGAGAGAGAGAGAGAGATGCATTCATACATACATTAAAACATTTTATTACTTAATTTTTTCTTCAGTATACGTGAATAATGACATCAGCTTTAACATATACTACCTGGCATCAGACGATTTCTTTCAGCTTTGATTGATATATTACGAACTGAAACGGAATAGATATATTTAATTATTCTTTGCTTCACCACGAATAATTTTCCTAGCCTGAATGACATGACATGATGTTAGTCAGGACACAGAAGAAGATATCCTCGGCATGGAGGGAGTAATTTTCTTCCATTATCAATTTGCTGGCCTTTTTCATCACTTAAGGAATAATGTTAAAAGGGCTTCGGAATAAAGAAAGAGATAGCTTGAAAACTGAAAACCTATCAATAATATGCCAAGTGAAGTTGGCCTGACACGATTACATACGTCATTCAAGCCCCGGGAATCCATCTCACAAGACTTAACATCTTCATCTTTCTGTGTACTTATATACACCAGCTTATAGCATTTCTTGCCTTCCTGTATACATATACAATAAATAGCTTCCAAGAAAGTATATATACAGACTAAACTGCATCACAGCCAGGCTGCGGGAGGAGCAGGCCGAGGGAGCAACAAAAGAACTGGCGTTCTCAAAGTTGAGAACGGAACGTAATAGTGGCATCGTTTTGTGCTGGTGAAAATGTAAGGGTTGGAGGGCTGCTGGGTTGCGTGAGGGAGATAGAAAGAGATAGAGATAGATACGGACAGATATACAGGTAGTTAGAAATTAATATAGGAACATAGAAAGACACACACACACACACACACACACACACACACACACACACACACACACACACACACACACGCACATACATACAGTAGAGAGAGAGAGAGAGAGAGAGAGAGAGAGAGAGAGAGAGAGAGAAGGTTAAGGATGAAGATGGGACAAGGAAAAAGCACAATATAAAAAGGGAAGACTGGCTATTTAGAATGAGAGTGAGAGATGAGAAGCGGATAGGAAGAGGTGGAAGGGAAGAGGGAAAAGAATGAAAGAAACAGTTTGATGGAGGGAGAAGAAGAGGGCTTAGGACTATCGCTTATCGAGTGTGTAGTGATCTAAGTAGCCGGTCAGTCTTACTTTAGCCACAATCTTCATTTATAACACAACCTGAAGTAACCAATGTAGCAATCAGGTTCCGAGTGATAATGCTGGAAGTGGAAAAAGGAGAAACAAATCCTGTCCAAGAGTCTGACCGGCCGGACGATTGAACTACGGTTCTTTCAGGATCGAGCAGGTCGTGTTAACCAATGTATTGCCGGCTTACCCAGGAGACAGGCTAAGAAGATATTGGGAGAGGAGCAAATGGTATAGGATGGGGGAAGAACGGAGGACAGAGGGGAAAGGAGTAGGAAAAGGATGATGTGGGATAATTGTCAATTATAGGAAGTATTTGGGGAGAGAGAGAGAGAGAGAGAGAGAGAGAGAGAGAGAGAGAGAGAGAGAGAGAGAGAGATTCTTTCATAAATAAAAAAAATAACCAGATAATGACCATGGAACGAACGCAATAAGGCAGATTTTTTTTCTACGTGATGGTGATCATACATTTTTTTTTTTTTTTTTCGAAGGAGAAAGAATGAAGGTGGGAGTTAGATTGGGTATCGCCGTGGTCATCTTCATCTCTGGGTTTGTTGCAGGTCATCATCTGTAATAATCATTATCATCTTCATCGTCGGACTTGTTTAGTTTGTTATTTTTCACTTATCGTTAACTGCCGTTATCATCGTCGAAATCATTATCATCATCATCGTCGTCGTTAAATTTATAATTTTTCCTCATCGTCATCATCGTCACTTTCATCATCAACAAAACGATGTAGTATATATATATATATATATATATATATATATATATATATATATATATATATATATATATATATATATATATATATATATATATATATATATAAAGCATAAGGCTTATGACGAAAAATTATTTTCCCTAATTTTAAAAACCCTGCTATGCTGGTTGATGAACTTTAATGTATAAATCACAAATATGATGTTGGTTTTGCATTTGCTTTAAAAAGTTACCTCACACAAACATTTTCCATTGGGCTAAATTTGCGCATTTTTTTTTTTACAATTTGTGCTCTTCGGTCAAGTTCAATATATTTCTACTATAATTGTGTTCGCAGGGTACCGGTACTTAGTGTTTAATGAGACGGCAGTACCATGGCATATTTCAAATCTAGTGATTCTGTCGTGAAGAACGCGCAGAAATGGGGTGCAAACCTGCCAAAGTCAAATTATACGAAGCGGCGTAATCTACCAAGGATAGGAAGTTTGACTGAATATGTCAGTATGCCTTCAAAACGTGATATATTGGTACCACGTGTTATTAGAAGAGGATAAACTAAAGAAATGCAGGATTCAGCAATTATATGGCGAACTAATCCAGCTATGGCAAAACATTAGTTTTCTTGCATTTTGTCAACAACCGATTAAAACACGGCTGAACAAACTGATCAGTGAATATGAAAGCTACCAAAGAAGACCAAAAGAAGTGTCTTAAAGCGAGTTGAAAAATCTTTTTGACACAACCAAAGTTGATGGGGAGTGGCTTTGCCGGGAGGATAGGGAACTGTATCATAAACAAGTTACATCTGGTAGAAAAGTCAGATACACTACACACAAACTTGCAGCATTGTCCTCAAACCATCCATCAAAGAGGTGAAAACACTTTGAAACAAGTGATACTCCAATAACACAGTAAGTTGGTACATCGTATGAGATTGAAACTGAAGATACTACCTCAAGTGTCTCCACAAGTGATACAGAGAAGAGTAACAATGAAGAAGCCCCAAGTACAATGAAGATGCCATTTTCAACATACCATGCAACGAAACTGGTAACAGGTCATTCGCTGTCAGCCAATAAAACATCTAGTGTGTGCTCAACTCTCGGTAATGAAGGCATCCCTGTTTCCACACCTACACAGTCTGATGTATGAGCTGGCGTTGTCAGGGCTGGAGAAAAACAAAAATCAAATCTCTACAACAAGAAGAGAAAAACTGTTGTTTGCATTTTGACGGAAAAATATTATCGAATAGAGTACCAAGTAGTCTGCCTTCAAAGCGAAACTAGGAAGATCAGATTGGGTATCATAAAATTTAGTAGTGGATCAGCTCAGGATATTTTCAATGACCTTGAGAAAGTTGTTGATGAATATGATGCTTGGTCAAGTATTAAAATGATCATTTGTGATACAGCGACTGTAAACACAGGACATGATTTGTGCTGTGGTTAGGATTCAGAAGAATATGATTGAAAAAGGTTTGGACAAACCACAATATATTGGATGTCAGCATCATTTACTGGACAGGATCATGAAGCATGTTTTCGACTACTTTGTGACAAAGGTTTCCACTAAGCCAAATTTTAGTTACGAGTTTGATGAGGAACTGACTGAAAAGTATGGGGAACTACGAAGTTCTTTTGAAACAGGTAAGAAAATGGAAATAGGTGAAAATCCGGGATGGAGAGATGAATTCATATTCCTGTATGAATTGTGCAAAGCATTCCCATTCTACAGGGAAAAACGGGCATTTGCAGAAATCAAATGGAGGAAACTACCATCATTACATAGTGCCCACTGGAATTCAAGGGCAATTTACACCCTAATCCAGTATTTTCTGCTTCCAAACTGGAGAGGTACATTGGAGATACCAGCACGCGCTATTGCCTACAGATGGCAAGAGGCGTGCTTTTCTGATCAGAAGTTCAAAGAGATGTCCTTTGAAAACCTACTGACCCGCATTAAAGAACTCAAGTGCCCTAGAGCACTGAAGTACCTTGAAACCCACTGGAGCAAGGAAAGATCTGCTCTGAACATACCACGGACCAACCTCATTGCTGAAAGGGAAGTAATATTCATGGAGGAGTGAGTGGAAAATGCAAAAAGGACGCATACTTAGATGTGAAGTTTGTGGCAACAAATAAACTGTAATTGTGTAGTGTGCTTCCTACGTTTTACGATTTTGGTGTTTTTTGCAAAACAATTTGACTTGGTGTGGGAGATCTTTTGATGGAATTAAGCGAAATGATTAATACATTTGTATTATGTACCAAAATGTTCATCGATTTCCGCTGCAGGCTAATTATTATTTTTCTAGTCATAACCCTAATATATATATATATATATATATATATATATATATATATATATATATATATATATATATATATATATATATATATATATGTGTGTGTGTGTGTGTGTGTGTGTGTGTGTGTGAGAGAGAGAGAGAGAGAGAGAGAGAGAGAGAGGTGGAGGGGATGTTAAATATTAAAAGATACACGTGGTCATGCATGAATACCTGAAATTATGCATTCCCTTCTTCCAAATTTAATCCTCCCATTTGTACAAGTATTTCCCCTCAGTCTCACTCCCCTAACTCTCATTCTAATAATCTCACTCCCCTCAGCATCACTCTAATTAACTCACTCTCCTCAGCCTCATTCTCTTAATTTCACTCCATTCCTTCACCTTCAGACTGTCGCCTTCACTCCTTCACCCTCACCTTCGCTCAGTCACTTTTATCCTTTCACCTTCACTCTCTGATCTTCATTCCCTCACCTTCACCCTTTCACCTTTACCCATTCACCTTCACTTTTTCACGTTCATTTCATCCCCTCTGCTTCCACTATTCTCAACTTCACTTCCACCTTTTGCCTTCGCTATCCCTACCTCCCCTCACCTTCAATCGCTCTCCTTCACACTCACATCATCTCCTCACCTTCATCCTGTCCCCTAATGTTCATATCCTCTCCTCACACATTCTCTCTCTTTTTACTTCGTCCACGCCACAGTATGCCTATCTTTTTCTCTCCCAGACACATCCACCACCACACCAACGCACTCGGCCTAAAGAGTGTTCCACTTTGTTCACCTGATTTTTCTATTTTCACAGTTTTTCAATTTCATATCATCCCTGTTTCAATTGCTCAGTTACATCATTATATATCACCTTAGTCTCGTTTCATAACAGCTCCATTGTTCTCCCAGACTGTCCCTGTTTTCTCTTCTTCTGCACCTAAATCATCCATGTCTCAGTCATTCAGTCACGTTATTACACACAAACTAAGTCCTTCTTACTACTTACAGTCTGTTCTCCCATATTCTCTCAGTTTCCTCTTTTTATACACCACGTTATTTTTTATTCATTTTCTCAGTTACCTAATTACACGTACAGTATATACCAACTCAGTCTCTCTTGACGATAGTTCCCCTCCGTTCTCTCACGCACTCTCTGTTTCCTCTTCTACCCCAAATTTTCTCCATCATATTTTCTCAGTTACCTCATTATGTACGAACTCAGACACTCTTATTAATAGGTCACTATATTTCTTTCTACAGCAGAGTACCACTGTCACAGTCTCTCTCTCTCTCTCTCTCTCTCTCTCTCTCTCTCTCTCAAGATATATACAGGAAATGATGGAGTGTGTGGTGAAATGCTGAAGCATGGGGGAGAGATAGTAGTAGAATAGATGTGGAAGATGTGCATTTTGGCCTGGTAGGAAGGTAGAGTCCCTGAGGATTGGAAGTCAGGTATAATTATTCTCTTGCACAAAGGAAAAGGGGAAAAAGAAGTGTGTGGTAATCATAGGGGCATTTGTCTTCTTAGTATAATAGGAAAAGTGTATGGTAGGATACTTATTCACAGAGTTAGAGAATGAACATAAGAATTAGTTGGAGAAGAACAGAGAGGCTTTACGAAGGGAAGAGGTTGTGTGGATCAGATATTTATTCTTAGATCTTTAGTGGAAAAGTTTCTAGAGAAGGGAAAGAAGTTGTAAGCGGCTTTCATGGATTTGGAGAAAGCATATGACAGGATGGATAGACAAGGATTGTGGAAAGTTTTAAGAATTATGGAGTAGATGGGAAGTTGTTGAATGCTGTGAAGAGTATGTATGATGGTGCTAAGTCTGCAGTGCATGTGGATGGTGAACTGAGTTAATTTTTCTCTTTGAAGGTTGGGTTGAAACAGGGATGTGTCATGTCTGCATGGTTGTTCAATCTGTACATGGATGGGGTTATAAGAGATACAAGGTAGGAAGTGGATGTTGGAGCGGCCCTAGTGACAGAGGATAGTGTTTGAAAACTCCCTGTACTGTTGTTTGCAGATGATTCTGTTTTGTTATGTAAGGACGAAGGGGAGGTGCAAGGCTTGGTGGATGAGTTTGGGACAGTGTGTAAGAAACTGAATCTAAAGGTGAATGTAGGGATGAGTAAAGTGATGATCTTTGAGAGAGGTGAAGTCAGTGAATATACAGTGAGGTTGG
>NC_137030.1:20500502-20554173 GCF_032717465.1 Coenobita brevimanus | reverse complement strand
AAACCGTATCGTGGCCACCCCGTAAGTACGCCACTTTAGGCAATTTCTCAGGTTAGCTGCAGCTCGCCTACAGTTAAAGACCGTACAGAAAACACTTCTTTTCACAGACAGGCATCCTCGTTTTAGTGTTTCAAGTAGCAATGGAGCTAAGTTCTACGAGTCAACTGCAGTCTAAACAGCATCGCGCTACCGTAGCTAGCTACAGCTTTGCCACGTTATTACTCCTGATCTAAACACTATCTCTAATTTTCGACAACAGTGCTTTCTGCTTTTGTGTAGAAGGCTAACAATAAGGTTAAACGCTAACTTGAATACCAGTCAGTCTTGGGAAGCTAGTTTTCTACTGACTATAACGACTAAACCTGAGTGATGCAATTCAGGATACTTCTTTGTTACAAGTACCTACTGTATATCCATTGCTACTTTCTACCAGCTACAAAGTTTGTGGCCAAAAGAGTGGAATGTAGTATTAGGTATAGGTGTCCAAATTTCTCTCCCATCCTGAAGGCTCTCTTGAGGCTGTGCCTTTTTCACCTCCTTATCTCAGCATTTTCTTGACCTTTGCAGATTTGAAGACCTGTACCCTTTTACTAAATTCCACACCTTAGCTACACAAACATGTATTAGTAGCTGGTGGAATATTGATCTTTTTTTTTTTATCTCTTTATCTGTGCACTTTTGCCATTCCGGTGCTTCTTAACAATTATTTTAGAAGAATTTTTTTGTTTTCTGGCTCAGATGTAGGAGAACAAGTAATCCCACCGCAGTGCATGCTAGTTCTCAGTACTTTCGTTACTGCACTGCTACCACCACTTTTAACCCGAGGGATGTCTTTTTTTCATTTCTATTTTTGCAACCTCCAAACTAATTTAGTCTTATTCGAATTGGAGGCTGTAGACGATTGCCCGTATAACGGTTTTTCTCAAAATACAGGCTGTCCTGGAAGGAAAAAGGAGTATAACTTTGGGAAATGATGGGTGGGGGAATTTTAAAACATAAAATGCTATATAAACATGTGTTAAAAATGTCAACCATTACGGAGCTACAGTTACTAATAACCTTATGGTCGAAATGGTCTCCTTCATAAGTCGCCCATAAGTTCATTGGTGTAACCATTTCATAAAGATTGAAATTAATTTCAGCAAATGGTACGTAAAAGGCTATATAAGCTTTCTTTTTTCTTTGAATTCCCTCATACATCATTCCCCAAAGTTATGTCCCTTCATCCCGGGACTCTCTCTCTCTCTCTCCGGGGGGCGCGGTAGCACAGTGGTAGCGCGCTGAGCTTGTGATCGGGAGGTCGCAAGTTCGAACCTCGCCCGGTCTACCGTTGCCGGGAGGGGTAGCTCCCTCCTGTAACCCCAGCGGGGCTATTTGGCCTTAGTTGCCTAGCTCGGGGAATTCATTTCTCTATTTCTTTTTCTCTCTCTCTCTTTGTTTATATATATATATATATATATATATATATATATATATATATATATATATATATATATATATATATATATATATATATATGGTGTAACGTGACGTAATGACAAAACTTACACCAATGATCTATCATGTAATTCTGAGTATATTTGGTTCTATAACCATATGCTCTCTGGCGACCCCAGTTCAGTACCCAGCATTCGGCTGTTTTGGGTAAAAGCTCGTCTCTTGTATGTGTGCCACTGGGTGAGGCTTCGCAGGGCGACGGGAAACGAGCATTATTAGCTTATACTGTACTATACATATAAAAATCCCATATCCTATCAGTACACAACGAGTTTTAAAGAAGAAACTTTACGTAGTCTATTGATTCTTTAACATCGTCATGCATTCATGCAATTCTTTTGCACATATCGACTGTAATTAAGGATTAAATTCAAATTTTATGGCTTGCAAGGGAGTAGGGAGGGAGGGAGGAGAGGCTAGTGTGTTGTTGCCAGTTATTTAATATTTGGTTTGTAGGATGTAGCTACCAGCATTATCATAACACCCACAGCTCATTCAATGAAAGAACATTACCGTACTGAGTGACTAGCATCACTTTAAGTCAGGAGTAATAGTACTATTTATAACAATTTTTCTGCTGCAAGTAAACATGGCACCTTTTTTTTTTATATGCTGACGTGAGAACAGTGATACAGGATTGCCAATGTAACGACTATGTTACTAGACCTATTTTCTTGCTTCTACTTGCGGCACTAACATCTGGCAACATGATATCTAGCTACATTCTGGATATTTTTGCCATTTTTAGGTGATATTCTAGAGATTTTATCGTATTTTCTAGCGATGTTTTGCAGTGTTTATTATCTAGCAACATCTCTAAGCTAGTTTTCCAGGACTAAACTAGCGAGACTGATGATAAGGACTTGACACCCTGCGTCCACTGTCATTTGAACGGGAACATTTGCAGGGAGGCACGTTCTTTAAATACTGTTCTCTGCGTTCTGTTGTTCACCGGGTTCAGCTTCACATGTTCATGGAAAAACAGCATGCCACGTACGTACAGCAATGAAGAATATGCAGATATCGTGTATTTTTTTACGGATTCTGTGATGATGTGCTGCAGAGAGAAAGACAGGTGGAGATACCCAATGGCGCCACGTTTGACTTGCAGCAAGAAAAATTGTGATTAATGAAATTCTTCCTGACTTAAAGTGAGGCTAATCTCCTTTTTAGAATAACGTTTTTTCACTAAATGAGCTGTGGGTGTTATTGTGATAATGCTGGAAGCAACATCCTACAAACCAAATATTACATAACTGGCAACAACACACCAGCTCTTTCCTCCCTCCCTGCCTACTCCCCTTGCAAGCCATAAAATTTGAATTTAATCCTTAATTCACAGTCCATATGTGCAAAAGAATTGCATGAATGCATGACGATGTTAAAGAATCCTAATAGACTACGTAAAAGGATTTCTTCTTAAAACTCGTGTGTACTGATAGGATATGGGATTTTTTATGTATAGTACAGTATAAGCTAATAATACTCGTCTCCCGTCGCCCTGCGGAAGCTCTCACCCAGTGGCACATTGGCAAGAGACGAGCTTTTTACCCAAAACCAGCCGAATGCTGGGTACTGAACAAAGGGGTCGCAGAGAGCATATAAGTTTATAGAACAAAATATACTCAGAATTACATGATAGATCAATGATTATGTAAAGTTTTTTGTCATACTGTCAGCGTTACACCCACTGTATATAATATATATATATATATATATATATATATATATATAGATAGATAGATAGATAGATATAGACATATCCCAACTTCGGTCAGGATAGTCCGGTCCCTCCAGTGGACACTCAAAACGGCTGAGATGATATATATATATATACATATATATATATATATATATATATATATATATATATATATATATATCTATATCTATCTATCTATCTATATATATATATATATTATATATATATAATATATATATATATACTGTACATTGGATTGACAAACCAACTTAAGATTAATTTTGTATTGCACCTCTGATTATTTTCCCAGGTAAGTCAACGAAAGAAGAGTACAAAATCCTCCCATACTTCCTATTCCTCCAGTAAATGTTTTTCACAGTTTTGTCGGGGAATAAGCCTAGTTGTTTTGCTATTTTATCCCTGAATAAGAACATAATAAAAATCCAGTCCAACACTCACCATTTCTGACCACGCCCACGTCCATCTCACATCCACTTACACTGTTCACGTCTTCTTCCAATCTGTATCCCCTCTAGCCTTTTTCCTCACAGAAACCCAAATCTCTCCATCTACTGACTTACCCCCATTTAGATTTCCTGGTTACCATCTCATCACAAACTTCTGTAACAAAGGTGGCGCTTGTTGTTATGTCAATTCTGAACATGCAGTTAACACCATCTTGAACTTCACTTCCACTAACTTTAAGTAGTCCTTATACAAGCTATATTACGTAAATATAATCAAATATATCTGTATACTTTACCTCTCCTCCAATGCATCTTCAGAACCCAATGTATTTGACTACAAATCCACACAGCTGACCAACCTTAACCTCGCCCATACCACTGAAATTACCGTTTCGGATGACTTTAACGTCCATAATGTATAGTGGTTATTGCATTCTGCCAGGACTGACCATACTGGTCAAGAATGCGAGTTGTTTGTAGAATCGTTTAATCTCACGCAGTTGTAAAAACCAACCTGAATACCAGATAATCCTGACCATAACACTTATCTCGTGAACCTATTCCCGACAAATAACCCAGATCAATACAGGATAGAGGTATTGTCACCATTTAAATTCTCCGACCACAATCTCATCAAAATCTCATTACCCAGTCGCTCCAAACCTCCCCTATCTGAACCAGTAACGGTGACCAGATGGCACTTTGATGGGGCAGACTGGGATAGACTTGGAAATTATCTTGATGACATTGCATGGTAGTCTTTCTTTCCCACTGACATCAGTTCTACCTAGTCCCATATTAATGATTTCAAACAAGTTGATATTATGGGACTGTTCATACCCAGTCAACATTACACTAAAATTTAAGACTTCCAAAATGGTTTGACAACAGTTGGGCCAGAGCAACGACCCAAAAGTCCTACACGTACAACTCCCACTTAAATAACCGAATCCCTCATACAATTCAAAATTTTCTAGAAATAATGCAAAAGTGCTAATGAATATCGTCAAATCAAACTTTCTTCACAACCAAGGATCTAAATGATTAAATAATCCTAATGACAATAGAATAGCCTGGTCAGATTTCAGTTCTTTCAACAATTGCTTTAGCAAGTCATCACCCATTACCCAACCAAAATCTTCAGACGGAAACACTATAAATGACCCACGTGGAAAAGTGAAAATCCTTGCCAGTATGTTGGCTAAGAATTCTACCTTGGAGGAAGTCAGTCGGAACGCTCCTATACTAAAACTTGATTCTCCCAAAACTGCTCCACTAAAGATACAGACTAGATGCGTGAAGTCTATCCTAGATAATTTGCCAACCACCAAAGCCCCAGGTCCAGATGGAATTATTCCTCCAATAGTTTTGAAATATGTTCTCCAGAACTTCCTCCTGTTCTAGCTAAATTATACAGACTATGTATACGTACTTTTTCATTCCCTGATTCTTGGAAAAAAAAGATAATACTCACCCATTTCCGAAGAAAGTTCTTCTGACCCCCCAGATTACAGATCAATAACTCCCATGCCTATCTTGGTAAAATATTTAAGAGATTATTATTATTAAGCAAATTGTTCAATATCTTGATTATAACAACTTAATTAGTGACAGACGGTATGGTTTTTGCCACGAAAGATCCACTGTTGATATATTCAGTCTGTTGACTCATACCATGCATCAGTCAATTGACCAACTTGGAGAAATCCTTGCAGTAGCCCTATTTCCGAAGTTTTTGTCAGTGTGGCACCGTTCCCTACTATCCAAGCTCCCTTACTACGGCCTATCATCTTTTGTTCCACTGATCTTCTCATATCTCAGCAACAGAAAGAGAAGACTAAAAGAAGATGATGTTTATTCTAATTTCCACTCAGTCAATACCGGCATGCTGCAAGGATCAGTCCTGGCTCCAGCCTTCTTCCTAACTCATAGTAAAGATCTCTTATCTATCACCCTGAACGTCACTCACTTCTGTGCAGATTACTCGTTGCTTCACAATTCATTCGTGTTTAAACATCCATTCACAAAGTGTTATATTACTAACTCCCAACTCAGTATAGAAATCTCAATAAATTAATATTTAATTAAGATCACTGACAGGAGACAAAATAACATTTTCTCAGTGCTAGATATCGCCCGATTCCTATGGTATTACATTCAGTATAACCAATATGCCTATCTCTGAAAGTATTAAAATTCTCGGTATTTCACTTAACAATACCCTCAGTGAGGCTCTCATAATTAGATCACTTGCTAAAACCACTTCAAGGAAACTTGGATTATTGTACAGAATCCGTAACTTCTTCACTCTACGACCATTTAGGTATGATTTACGAGATTCAGTGTGCTCTCAACTCGAATATTGCTCACCCTTGTGGAGTGGGTGTGGAGAGGTTGCACAAAAACAAACAAAATTAGGAACAAAGACAGAATTATTAATAATAACCCAGCATTTACAATTCAGGTACCTCCCTTAAATAAGATGGAATGTTGCCTCCCATTCATTATTTTACAGATATTTTTATGGCAAATATTCACACGAAGTTCCATCCATTGTGCCATCTCGCAACCCCACCCCACGTGCTACTCGGGCATCTGGTAGAGCTCATGACTGGACTGTTACCGTGCCATATTTCAGAACTTCTGCCTATCGGAATTCTATTATTCCCTGAACTGCATCTCTTTGGAATTCGCTTCGCCAGAATAGTTTCGCCCCATACTTCACCTAAGCAGTTCAAGTCCGTTATTTTTTATTTATTTATTTTTTTTAATGAATGGAGGACACCTGTGATTTGGTGCATGGATTATTGTTTTTATTTAATTTGTTTTTCTTTCCTCTGTCCATCTTCAGTTAAAACAAAAGACAGTACTGATGACATTGACCTAACCTAATCAAACTTTTCCTAACCTAACCTATGCAAATCTAATCAAATGTAACCTAATCCAGCCTAAACTAAGATGTCCTAACCAAATCTAACTTAACCCATACTATACTAATCTAACCACATCTAATCTAACCTAATCTAAATTCACCTAACCCACCCTAAGCTGACCTAACCCACGCTGAACAGTTTTTACGCCTGATAGTCATGCAGCCTCACAGCCCCACGAGAACAATGATTCGCAATAACTTCATACATTGGCATAAAGAGTGAGAAATATGGCAGCTCGGTGTGTATATTTTCCTGGACGCGTGAATTTAATTCGCATTTTTTCCGCATTCAATTTGTTTTCTTTGACTTAAACTATACATTTGTCTTCCTATCGTTCAATTGTGTTGAATTACTATATATGATTATTTCTGTTCACCTGTGTGTCCTTGATTATATTTTGCCTCTCCTCTATTTTACATTTTTGTGAATGCCACGTCTGTTCTAAAAGTATATGGTAACGGTGTTTCTCAGGGGTCTATCCTGTCACCAACTCTCTTCCAAATGTTCATTAATAACATTCTGAGCATTACATCCCACTCTAACTACTCCATAGCGGATGACTCCACCAGTTTAACACAGAGTCCATCACAAAGTTCGAAAACAAACGCTCATCTGTGGCACACCTGATCTGATTTGTCTCATATTTCTGACAGGGGGGAAAAGAAAACCTGTTGCTTTTTACTACCGAAAAATTAAATTTTACCACTGATGAGCTCGACACAATCTTCAGCATAAATCTCCTCTTACCTTAAGTAACACAGAGCTTAATCCGGCCTTATCTCTCATGATCCTTATGTCTCATTTTCTCATGGTCTGTCTTGGAAAGACCAAGTCGTTTCTCCTGTAAACAGGGTTTTGCAAACATTCGGCGTGCTAAACCAATCCCATGCATTTCATAGTTTCATTTAGATGCAAACTTTGTAGAGAGACTTTATTTGCTGTTCCCTGTTGAAAGAGGTGTAATACGAGTATTTGTCATGTGTGATGGTCACTGTATTTTCCTCAGCCTCGCAGATTTTCTTCAGTCTCTTTCTCCTTCGTTACTGCAACCTTGCATGCTTCTCTCTCTCTCTAGTCAATGAACTGTCTGCTTGCATTCTTTCCTCATAACTTCTGGCATGTCACATTAGTCAGGCTACACACGTTTACATTTGTTCTTTTCAACTCTGGTGCACTAGTCAGCTATCTTATTCAGTCCTTAATGTATGCAACTGGTAAACTCTGGAACTGTCTTCAGCAGTTATCTTTTCTGCTGCCTACAATTTGCGATCTTTTCAGTGCAATGTATAATTAAGGAAAAACACATCGCACAAAAGGGCTGCTATGTTACCAAATTGATCAAAATACCCCGGGATGTCCCATGAAGAATAACATTTTATCACTGAAGTATTTTCATGATAGCAATACTGAATACAGAATATCACGAGCGTGCAGTACATTGCAGCCTCATGAAAGCAGGAAAACCAGCGTGGTGTGAAATCGTCGGACATATTCCAAGGACAGGTGTTTGTGATATTAGATTGTTTCACGCGGAAAGTGGACTGATATATAATTATATTTTTAATTCACTGTATCTACGCATCTTAAATTGAACTTTTTGAAAAATGTCTTTGACTTTGCTATTTCATTGAAGTACACATGTTTTGCACAATATTAATCTATGGTATTCTTTTCCTTTACGTGAAAATATATTACCATAGCTATCAACCACCTCACCTCCACAGTCAAAAAAAAAAAAAAGTTTGCTTTGAAGTGAGTGAGACCTTCAGAGCTGCAGAGACCCCAGCGCATTGTAATTCTCTCCCTCACTCCCTCCAATAATATAAGAATTTTGACACAGCCCCGACCTGGAAATTGCGGACATAAATTTGATGAAGGCAGCCACGACGAGTTATCTGAATTTAATAATACTCGGGTGAGAGAAGGAAGGCTGGAGGCGGGAGGAAATACTCGTCCATTTTGCAAAAGGAGTCGTACCTGCCTTCTTAGATTTGACAAGCAATATACCTGCCTTTCGAGATTCGGCGAGCAATATATGAGCGATGCATGTTTTACGGGAGACTTTACTGGGTGATCGTGGGCGGCGTGGAAGGAATGCAAAGGTGGGATCACGGCCATCTTTTTGATGTCTTCTTCACGCGATCGAAGGCTGTATGTCTCTGATGTTAGAAGCTGAAGACATCTGCATTTACCTGTGCCGTATGACTCCAGGCAGTGTGAGTAAGAGAGACGCGTGCTTACTTTCCAGTTATTTGTTGTTATTATCGGCAGCCTTTAGCAAGACAAGGCGATATAGTTTGTGTGTGTGTGTGTGTGTGTTGACAAAATATCTCTAAAAGTTGTGGATGAATTTTCACCAAACATTCAGGAAATAGCAGCTATGTCAGTCTACAGAAGCCTGTTACTTTTGTTGGGGATTGGATCAAAGACGACCGAATGCCAGCCGCCATATACGTTTTAATATGGATTGGCTTTGTGAAAGGCGGTGATTGAATTTTGTAAGGTTTAGCAAATTTTTACCGTCCACCACTAGCAAGGCGAGATGATAGTGTGTGTGTGTATGTGTGTGTGTGTGTGTGTGTTGCGAAAATTTCTTCTTCGAATGTAGTTTGTAGGGAGCTCTTACCCTAACCAACAACGTATTTTGGCGGGCGATTAGCATTCGACTCCTGAATGCTTTTGTCTCATCGTTCTTGTTGGTACTGTGTTAATATTAATGTTGCTATTGATGTGGATTTTGATGCTATGTTGTTGATGTCGTTGTCGTTGTTGTTGTCGTTGTTCTCGTTGTAGCTGTTGTTGTTATTGTTTTGTTGTTGTTGTTGTTGTTGTTCTTCTTCTTCTTCTTCCTCCTCCTCCTCCTGCTCCTCCTCCTCCTCTTCTTGTATTTAATCTTCTTCTCTTCTTCATCTTTTTCTTTTTCTTTTTCTTTTTTTTCTTCTTCTTCTTCGAAAATCATGATTTAATCCCTTCACCTCGAGGGAGTTTATCCTCAGCTGAATAAAATCGTCTGGCGTTTGACATAGTGAGAGGGAGGTGGTGGCTCAATCGGTAGAGAGGTTGCTTGCAGTCCCATCGGACCCAGGTTCGAATCCCGGCTGGGGCAGGGAACAGTTTAAGGATTTGAATTTCATTAAAATCAGGCTTTACTGATCTACCAGAAGACCCGCCGACATGTCGTAAAAATACCCCCGCTAATACCAATACACCAGTCCTGTATGAGACAGCCCTAGCATGTATTCAATGTGGATGGTGGGTGTTAGCGCCGAAGTGGTGACATGTAGAGGTGTATGGTATGCAGGAGGACTGCTAGGCGTTGATAGCAGGCTGTGAAGCCTATGCCCAGAGTCGGACACATAAAAAAAAAAAAAAAAAAAAAAACTCCTCGAGCTCCGAGACATAAACTTTCACCAAGCCAGCACCATCGCAGACTGCATCACCACGTCGATATCTTCCAGGCTACAGCGCCACTCTTTATAGTCTGTATTGGCATGAGGAGCCGTATAAAGTCGCCTGGCAGTGGCATAATTAGAACAATAAAATATTTCGTAGTACTGAAGGAATCATGGCCTCCTCTGAGGTGAATAAAATCTCCTTAGCAAAAACAAAATCATGAGGTTGTGTTGGCAATAAATGTGTTATGAGTAATGGCATTTCCTTGTCGACATTATGAAGATGGGTTAACCCCTTCAGTATGAGAGCGCTTTGTTTTAACAACTTCAGGGTACAAAACAGGGACGCCTTCGTGTGTTGGTACCGATATAGCTGGGATGTGGAGATGCCAGGTTATACAAATGTCCCTCAACTCCCTCCCTATCCCCTGAGGGGAGGATGGTGGACTGTCGGAGAAGGCAGCTTCTTTCTGTAGTCAGTTTAGTTCACATTCGGATGAGCCTAGGGTTGCAACTACTACTACTGCTACTACTACTACTACTACTACTGCTACTACTACTTCTACTACGGTACTACTACTAGCCCTTCTGTCCGATGATGTGTATTTCACATTCATCATGACATCTTCAGACACATACATTCAGTTCAGTATGCACTTTTCGAAACAGAGGGATTAGGTTTAGTCTGCATTTAACTCATTCAGTAACAAAAGGTCTTTCCTAAACTAGATAAAACCACCTGGTGTTAACAAAAATAATATAACAAGGACGTCCTGGTATGAAAGTGATCCCCTTCAAACCGAGAAGGAATTCTTTACTATATACCTGCTGTCGGAAGATTTTATTAAGCTAAGTAAAAATTCCTGAATGTGGTTGGGTTTGCCATAGCTTGAAATAATCCCTTCACTCCAATATTTCGTGGAGTATTCTTCTTTCTGCCAACTATTTTATTCAGCTTAGAGGAGCACCGTGGCAGTGAAGAGGATATTGGAGGCTGTATCTAACCCCCCCCCCCATTTCGAAAAAGCAAATATCTACATAAAGTCGTCTGGAGGAAGTAAGACTAAAATATTGAAGATGTCATGGAACGGACGAAGCTAATGCCACTGCTATTAACAGGGACCTCTCTTAGGCTGAAAAAGAAGTCTAATGGTAGCAAGAGGAAAAATAAAAAATAGTTGGATAGTAGTAGTAGTAGCAATAGTGGCTGAAATCCTTGGCCCATCTGAAGTGTGAACTCGGTGGACTGTAGGCTTGAAATGCCCTCCTGGAATCCGCTATCGTCTTTTCAAGGGATATGGAAGTAGCTGAGGGGTGTTTATATAGCCAAGCAGTTTACCCACCTGGCTTCATTGGTGCCACCACGTGAAGACGTCCCTGTCCAGCACCTAGCTCCTCGGTGCCCTTGTGAAGTTGACTTAAGGGGCAATTTATGGGGTGAAAACTCGGCACGACCAAAGTTAAAGTGGCGTCGGGGAAGTTGGAACCAAAATGAACTACGGCCCCTTCTTCCAGCAAGCCGTTTTTAGTTACACAGATTTCTTTTTCCAGGAAGGCACTTGTCTTTAGTCACCAAGTAAGCTTTTTCCATTCAGTCAACTTGCTTTGCTGAGCCGCTAAGTAACTCTCATTTGCGATTTACCTAATCTTGCTCCGTAAGTCACAAGGTAAATCTGTTTTTTCAGTCACTCCGTCTCCATTTCCTATTCGCCAAGAAATCTTTTTTTTTTTTTTTATAACATTCAGCTGATCTTCCTTTCCCTTCTTACTAGTGTTCACCAAGTTTCTTTTTCCATTCATCCAATCTTCTTTTCTTCAATCACAAAATAAATTATTTCTTCAGTTAACCCAGTCTTCCTTTACTTATTCAGCAAGTGAGCCTCTTTTTCATTCACCCAAACATATTTCCTGGGACTCCAAGTAAGTGTCTTTTATTTTCCATTCACTCAGTATTCATTTCTTAGTCACCAAGTAAGCCTTTTTCCGTCTCTTCATTCAGACTACTGAGCTCTAAAAAAATATTAACACTACTATATGAAACTAATCAAGAAGAAGTGCTATGGAGACCAATGGCAGCTGTGGTGTTGTATTAGTCTGTCATTAAGGTAGGAGAGGGGACACACACGAAAGTCTCTGTTGGGTTAACGCTGACGAACCATAAGTCCTTCCTTCCCCTAAACATCTACTGAGGTATCGCTCTTTCTCTTCCCACTCTCCCTCTCATTCCGCATATCAGTTTCTTCTGATCTTTCCTCTCAGTTACTTCCACTTCATTCCCTTCCTCCTTACTTTTACTTACCCTCCTTCCCCAAAAATGACTCAACAAATCCCTCCCTCTGCCCTCTCTTCCTGGTTCCTGATTCTCGTCGTCGTCCTGTTCAGATAATTCACTCGGCCGCGTCCCTGATTCCGGACATTCGTTTCCGTGATCCCCGCGATTCCTTCACCCATGCCTCCTTCCACATCCGCCTCCCTGGAAACAACCCCTTCTTCCTCCTTCTGCGTTCACAGTCCTTCCCTTCCTGGCTTCTATTCTTTCTTCTTCCATTCTTTTCCTTGTTTTTTCCTTCAATTCCTTTCTCTTTTGTTCCTCTATTTTCCGTTCACTCTTCCCTTCATATCTTTTCCATGCCTCTCTCCTTTACTGCGATCTCTGTTTCTTACCTTCATCTGCCCTCATGTCTTTTTGCTTTCGTTTTCTTCCCTTCCTCTCTTTCCATCCTTTCTCTTCCCTTCCTATCTTTTTTCTGTTTTTCTTTTTTCTTCCTTACTCCTTTTCTTTTTTGCCTTTTCATGCTCCCTCATGTACCTAGTTTTCCCAGGCCTTTCGTTTCCACTGCCCCTTCATTTTTATTATATTTTCACATCTTTTCTTTTCTTAAATTCTTTCCTTCTATTTCCTTCCTGGCGCCATTAGTTCGCTTTCTCTACCTTTCATTCCTCCTAACTTTCCTCCAACTCTTTTTTTTTTTTTAATTAATTTGTCCTTTGCCCTGACATTTTTTCTTCCCGTCTTCTCTTTCTCATTTACCTTCCCGATCCTTCTTCCCTCCCATGTCTCATTCCTTTCTTTGTTTTACTCCTCTCTCTCTCTCTCTCTCTCTCTCTCTCTCTCTCTCTCTCTTTTCCTTTCCAAGGAATATTGTATTGAAACAAAACTTCCTTTAGCAATGAGATAATGACATGTATAATCTGTCTGCCTTTCTATAACCAGACCCCTTTATCCTGTAAGAGGAACTACAAACAAGTCGCCTCCATATCGCCCTGTCCTCAACCATTTCGCTGCCTTCCCTCCAATGCGCACCCTCCTCTGTCACATATCTCTCAGCTTAATCCCTCCATCTCATCCTCGGTCTCGTCCTTCCCATTTCCCACGCCCTACCTCATCCTCATACACTGTTCTCTTCAGTCCTTTATTCTCCATCCTTTCCACATAGCCAGACCAACTCATAGTATGTAACGATTTCAGTCATATCCACATCAACACCACAATAGGATTTTCTTTGCTTCTGTACCGGCTGTGGACAATTTCGGTTCGATTCTTTCATCTTCCTTCATATGCTGAACAGAAGGTAGCATAGCTGAAGGAACAGCAAGTAATGTTGTTAGTGATATAACATTACGATAAGAAGCCAGACGTCCTGCTTGTAGTCAGTGTAATTCAGATGCTCAAAACTCATAGGTCATATGGAATAATTTCAAGTTTTAGAGCAAGCAAGAAATGAAATATAAAAACATCTAGATCAAATTCTGAATATTTTATTAAGAAGTAGTCTTGTTTCTCATTACTGGAAACTATCAGATGTAGCTCCAATGTGGAAATAAAATTATAAATCACAACTCGGAAATTACCACTTACTGTATTTTGTATAGCATCAGTAGTGTGCAGGCTGTTGGAAAGCCTAAGAGAGTAAACAGACATTTAGTACAAAAAAAAAAAAAAAAAAAAAAATATCAAAGAAACAGCACAATTTCTGCAACAATTAATCAAGTCTTATCAAAACGTCTGGCACTGCACTGATATCATCGGCGTGTATGGTAAAGAAATGTACGGCAATGTGGTATAATTAAACTTTGGAAATCCATTAAAAAAAGTAAAACTTATTCACATATTTAATGTTCGTGATCTTAGTGGCAATGTGCTAAGGTAGATCAATACCTGGCTCATAAATAACGGAAAGGATTCAGATCGTTTTAGCTTTACAAGTAGCTTCCCAACAGGTTCAAGATGGGCCGCCAGTCCACTTTCATTGTATTACTAATTCTTTCTATAACTAATACTGTACTGATAACTAAATTATATGAAATCTCTGAAATTGTAAAAAAAAAAAAAAAAAAAAAAAAAAAACGGTGAGTAGATATACCTTTACAACGACAGTTCAGAGGGATATTGATAAACTGTTCAACGGGCCCAGTATATGGCAAATTACTTCTAATACTGATAATGGAAAGTTCAGACTATCTGAAACGAAGCGTAAAAAAAGCTAACCTATCTACTGTATCTATCTACTGCCAGACACCATAATCCCGCAAAGGGTGGCCATTTGACACTGAGTTAGTTGTTTTACAGGGAGGGGCACCAACCCTACACCAACCCACTTGTTGACACGTAGGGAGCACGTATGGTTTGGTTATATGGTTACCACCCAGCTTTGTAAATGGTTTCTTGGCTTACAGGAAACTATTTGGCTTGTCACTCAATGTAAAGCCACCTGTAAAGGAAAGAAAAGGAATAAGAAGTGACAGGAAAGATAGGAGAAATAGGAAGAGAGGAGGGCAGGCATAGAAAAAGAATGATAAAAGCTAAGGAAGTAGGCAGCACTACATCAAGTGAGTGGATGATGGTCGCCACCACCTACCACAACCACCACCTACCACAACCATGACTAATATTCAACTTGATGATGTATATAGAGAACAATACTGAGGAGTAATCACAAGAAATTATTTAGAACGAAATTAAAATTGCACAATTAGTAATGGGAACTAACAGACAAGTTGGATTCTTGGGTGGAATGTTTGAATTTAAATAAGTTTCTACAGTTTAGTAGTACAACAATGCCTGTAGTGCTGTTTTTAGTTTAGTGTCAGCCGCACTATTTTCAAAAGATTCGAAAACTTAAAGAAAAGAAATGATTTAACAGAAACGATATCCTAATTTTGTGAAAGTAACACAAGAGACAAGTAGACAAAACAAATCTGTGTGAATGATGAAAAATCAGACTATGAAGGAATGCGATTCAATTTTGTTAACTTTTCGGAGGGCGAAAATGATAAACATTTCACACTGGACTAATTATATTGTACTAATGGTAATGTTATAAATTGCTGGCATATGTTTGCAGACTGCTAAAGCAAAGGACTTTTTATTCAACAGGCTGATGAACATAAGGAACACATTGCTCAGGATTGTGCTGGACTGTAATGCAGTACAGTTATAACACTTAAAAGTTACAAGATTAAATGTATACTTTCTAATCCCAATTTAAACACGTTCATAGCTGAGTAATAAAAAATTTCCAGTTAATTTCGTTTCATCAAGACCACAAAATACCACAACATCACAGTTTCCTTATCCAATAAATGTTCTTCCCTGACTGAGTCGGTGTTGAATATTGTATTTATGACAGCGTTCACTAGCTATCTGTCTGCAATTTACATATATGGTTAACATCTATAATCTTTCTCCATTCACCTTGCCGTAGATTTTTTCCAGATCCAAAAATTTCATATATACCGTAATTTACAATTCATCTCGCTTCTAGATGCCTTGCGATAATAGTATTCACACATCACCTACACACACTTCTATTATCATTCTTCCAAACACCTCTCCTACAACCCTCAGGAAGTTTATACCAGTTTTTTTTTTTTTTTTTTTCACTCAGAACAGGTTTCCTTTTGAACAGATACCCTCACAGCATACTGTATTATCTACTCCGCTGGTGCGTTTCGAGTCACCTTTTTTTTTTTTTTCTCGCACGTTTCCAACACTCATCCCACTCATCACGACACTCAGTCACCTTTGCATACACCTCATCAACACCTAATGCCTTCCCATTCTTCAACATAGTGACAGCATTTGTAATTTCTGTTAATGTCACTTTTTCAGACACCACACTTCTCTGAGCACCACTGATTTCGATCACGGTTACTACCTACTCTGCCATCATTCCCATTCATCAGCCTTTCAAAATATTCTTGTCTGTCTGATCCTCAGTCAACTTACACTTAATTGATTTCTCCATCTCTAATCCTTCACTTTATACTTTTCTCCCTCTCCTTTCAATATTTTTACTTCTGTAAGGGTGTGTGAAAGGAGGAAATTGAAAGTAAATGAGAATAAGAGTAAAGTGATGAAGTATACAAGGCTGGTAGATGGTAGGAGGATCAATATAGTTTTGAATGGTGAGTTGCTTGAGGAGGTAGAGTGTTTTAAATATTCAGGGTCACATGTTGCTGTGGATGGAAGAATAGATGCAGAAGTGAAGTTTAGAATGAATGAAGTAGGAAAGGTGTTGGGAGAAATGAAAAAGTGTTTAGATGTCGTTCGCTTAGAATGGATGTAAAAGAGAAGGCTGTATGAGGGTGTTGTGGTACCAACTGCGTTATATGGGGCTGAAACATGGAATATGGGTGTAGCAGAGAGGAAAAGTTTGAATGTAATGGAGATGAGGTGTCTGAGGATATGTGTGGAGTGACGCGTATGGATCGAGTGAGAAATGATGAAGTTCGAAGGAGAACTGGAGTTGTTCAGGAGATGGCTGGTAGAGTTGAGCAGAGGGTGTTGCGATAGTTTGGGCATATGGAGAGAATGGATAATGAGCGATTGGTGAAAAAGATAATTAGATTTGATGTGAGAGGTGTAAGGCTGAGAAGATGATCACGAATAGGATGGATGGACAGTGTGAAGAGAGCGCTGGATGCGAGAGGGATGTCTGTTGAGCAAGGGACAGGGGCAGTGCATGATAGAAATAAATGGAGAGGAATTGTGAATGAATAAATGATGACGCAGCCCTGAGGGGATATTCTCCCGCATTTGTTTGAACAGCTGATCAGGTCAGGTGCGGGTAAGGGGATGGGTCTATTATGATGTGACGGGGGTAAACCAGCTCTGCTGTCGGACCCTGCTGCGGATGTCACTGACTGCACTGTGCAGTTGACCCTCGTGCAGTGTGGTGCGGTGAGGATCTGTCCCTTCTCCCATCTGGGGCTACGACGCGAATGAATGTATTTGAGTGTATGAGTAAATTGAAAGAGTGTGTCGTCCTGTCTCGGCTACCTTCCTTTCCTTGGGGGAAGCAGCTTAGGTATACTGTATAGATATAGACAGAGAAAAAAAAAAATCCTATACTCAGTGAAATGTTACATGCACCACTCCTCAAGTATCCCTGTTTATCATCTTCCCTTTATATTTGTTTATCTTTGTGTGTACCTTACATTCAGTCTGCTCCCTCTTCCATTTGAATTCTTTTCTTGCTTCCAGAATTGTCACTTTTATTACATTTTCTTCCATTGCTCTTTCGAGCTCTGCATCCTATCAAGCTGAGCTTTACTTATCAATACGAATACACATACCCACGCGTGTGCACACACATTTGTGTGTATGTGTGTATGTTTTTTTTCTTTTTTATGTGAGGAAGAAGGAACCAAAGACAAGGAGCCCGAAAAACTGTTCCTTCCAAGAGAAAAACAAAATACAAGAGAGAGACAAATTCAAGATCCATTCATTTCGAGATGCCTGGATACACTGCGTTTCAAAGACTGGAGATCATAGGAAGCAGGAAATACAGACAGGGGGAGACAGTTCCAGAGTTGACCTGTTGCATAAATGAAGGACTGGGAGTAACGGTTAATTCTTACATTAGAGAGTTGGACAGAAAAGGGGTGAGAGTTTGCTGCTAGACGGGTGCTACGCGCCCGTCGTAGAAGTGGAGGAATGCATGCAGACAGTTCAGAGAAACAGTGACCACTGAAGTAGCGATAGAAAAGAGATAAAGATGCAACATTGCGGTGAAGAGACAGAGGTTGAAGGGAATCAGTAAGAGGGGGAGAGTTAATGAGATGAAAAGCCTTTGACTCCACCCTATTGAGAAAAGAGCTGTATGTGGGGAGCCTCCCCACACATGAGAGTTGTACTCCACACAGGGGCAGATAAAACCCCTGTATAGAGTCAACAATTGTGCAGGGGCAAAGAAGGAACGGAGTCGGCTTAGCACACCCAATCGCTTGGAAGCAGATTTTACAAGAGATGTAGTATGATCTTTCCAAGACAAGTCCCGAGCAAATGAAACCCCAAGTATGTTCAACGATGATGCAGGATTAAGATCATTATTATTAATCATAAGTGGGTATACCTGTGGAAGATTTTGTCGGGTTGATAGGTGCAAAAACTGAGTCTTTGATACATTAAAAACAACCAGATTATTTTTACCCCAGACAGAGATATGAGCCAAGTCAGACATTAGGTGTGCCATAGTCTCATCCCTTGCCTGTTGAAGTAACTGCTGAGATGGACGTTGTGGGAATCGAATGGAAAGGTGAAGGGTGGAGTCATCAGCGTATGAGTGGATAGGGTTAGATATACAGCTTAGAAGGTCATTGATGAAAAAAGGAAGAGAGTTGGTGATAGGACAGAGCCCTGAGGAACACCACTGTTAATAGATCTAGGAGAAGAACGATAGCCGTCTACAACAGCGGCTATAGAACGACCAGAAAGGAAGCTAGAGATGAAGGCACAGATAGAAGGATAGAAACCGTAAGAGGGCAATTTGGAGATTAAAGATTTATGCTAGACTCGATCAAAAAGCCTTTGAGATGTCAAGTGCAATGGCAAAGTTTTCGCCAAAGTCCCGAAAGGAGGATGACCAGGAGTCTGAAAGGTATGTGAGAAGATCGCCTGTGGAGCGTCCCTGACGGAACTTATACTGACGATGAGATAGAAGGTTGTGACAGAAAAGATGATTTAAAATTTTCCTATTAAGAATAGACTCAAAAACTTTTGAGATACAGGATGTTAAAGCAATTGGACGATTGTTAGAGGGTTGGGAATGTCACCCTTCTTTGGGACTGGCTGAATAAGAGCAAACTTCCAGCAAGAAGGAAAGGTACAAGTTGACAGACAAAGGCGAAAGAATTTGCCTAGGCAGGGTGTAAGCACAGAAGCACAGTTCTTGAGAACAACAGGAGAGACTCCATCAGGTCCATATGCCTTATTAGTACTGAGGCCAGCAATGGCAGAAAATACATCAGCTAAAGAAATTTTAATGTTAGCCATGAGGAAGTCAGAGGGGGGAAGTGATGGAGGAACAGCACAGGAATCGTCTAAGGTAGAATTGGAGGAGAAAGTCTGAGTGAAGAGATCTGCTTTATCAGTAGAAGAAATAGCTAAAGAGCCATCAGAGTAGAAAAGAGGAGGGAAGGATGATGAGGTAAAGTTGTTAGAAAGGTTTTCGGCAAGGTGCCAGAAGGTGCAGGAAGAGTTTGAGTTAGAGAGTTGAGAGCGTTTTGTACGGATGAAATTATTTTTAGCAGAGCGAAGAACAGACTTAGCACGATTCCGGGCAGAAATGTATAAAAGATGTGATTCAGGGGTGGGTTGGCTCCGGTACCTTTTACAGGCCCTCTCCTTGTTGCAGACAGCATTGTAACAAGCGTGATTAAACCAAAGCTTTCGTGCATTTGTCAAAGGATATGAGAAATGAATGTATGCTTCCATGCCCGAGAGAATAACCTCCGTAATGCGGAAGGCACACCCAGATGACTCCCGGCCATGGAAGCAATAATCATTCCAGGGAAAATCAAAGAAGTACTGCCTGAGGGCCTCCCAACTCGCAGCTCCAAAGTGCCAGAGACGACATTTTTTTGGAGGGTCCGCAGGCCATACTGGAGCGATAGGACAGGTTAAGGTGATAAGGTTGTGATCGGAGGAGCTCAACGGAGAGAAAAGATTAACAGTGTAAGCAGAAGGATTAGTTGTAAGGAAGAGATCAAGTATGTTGGAGCTCTCTCCAAGGCGGTCAGGGATACGGGTAGGGTGCTGTACAAGCTGCTCTAGGTCATTAAGGATAGAAAAAGTGTAGATTTGTTCACCAGGTGGATCAGTGAAAGGAGAGGAGGGCCAAAGTTGGTAGTGAACATTGAAATTTTCAAGAATGGAGATTTCTGAGAAAGGAGAAATGGATAGAATATGTTCCATCGTAGAAGTAAGATAGTCAAAGAATTTTTGATAGTAGAATTAGGAGATAAGTAAACAGCACAGATATATTTAGTCAGAGAATGACAGGAAAGCCGAAGCCAGAGTGTAGAGAATTCAGAAGAATCGAGTTCAGGAACACGAGAGCAAGATAAGTTTTTGCGTAAATATACACAACAGCCACCTTTGTCTTTGAAATGAGTATAGAGAAAGTAGGAGGATACAGAAAAGGGTTTGCTGTCAGTTGCCTCAGACAGCTGAGTCTCAGTTAGGAAAACAAGGTGAGGTTTAGAGAAGGAGAGGTGGTGCTTAACAGAGCGAAAGTTAGAGGAAAGGCCACGAATGTTGCAGAAATGAAGAAGAGAGTCAGACAGTGGTTCCAGGCACCTTGAGTCGTCACCGGGAGAGGGGCTGAAGGTGGGAGCATTTATGGTCCCCCCCCCCCTGGGGACTCTGAGTCTATGTTATTCAACGCCATTTTTTGAAATTTTTGAAAAGGAAGTGAGGTGTGTACTGTGCATGTGTACTGTGTAATATATATATATATATATATATATATATATATATATATATATATATATAGGCCTATTACAGGAGGAAGTTTGTGGCAGAGGCAACGTCACTCCAAAAACAGAAAAGTTAGTCTGTTAAAGGGTTGTCAAATACTGACACTGAGAGAATGAGAGAGAGAGAGAGAGAGAGAGAGAGAGAGAATGGTTTATGACCTAAGATATTAAAACTGAATCAAGAGAATTTCTAACTCACCAAATGCCACACTCGGACTCCAACAACCCCTTTACCGCGCCACTATAGAGGTCTGTGTGTCTTGTATTCGTGCTGTGCTGGATCTCAGAGAACGGGGTTACTGTTATTTGTTCAAAGAGGATACTGTATCTCTCTTTAAGAAGAGACCTTATCAGTGGTTCTCACCCTGGGCGGCGTACTTCCAAAAGGAAGAGTATGGAGTTTCCAGGGGTTGGGGATGAGCCTTATGACCCAAAGCAAAAATGGGGTAATGCCTGAACAAATGTGTGTGTGTGTGTGTGTGTGTGCGTGTGTATCGGCAGCTACCCGTTGCCTAGCAACGGTCGAAACCTTTAGGCGTAATCTTGAAGGGATTCCCTACTGGAAGTGTATGTCATCCATTTTTCCCCTCTCTCCTCTAGTCTTCAAGTGGCAACCCAGCAAAGATTGGCCTCAGCGTCCGTAGCAACCAGTAAGTATTTTTAAAAAGTCCCCCTAGTTCCCAGCGGCTAGATGAAACTGAATGAAAGCTTGCATGGTTATAGATACTGACTAGTACTACAACTTTCTACTGTACACCTATGTGCTACATTGGCCAGGTCTAGGGTCAAAGGTCATCAAATGCGAAAACAGTGCACATAGCTAAAATCACAACTATGCTATTGCAAAATGCTAAGGCTCCGAAGGTTATTAAGCCAGGGTCATGAGTCTTGGGTGGAATGTTGTACTAGAGTACCTCCATTTATAAATGACATTAAAGCGGGTATCACACGAGGACCCGTGAACAATTTGTGCAGCACAGAACGGACGTCCAAACTGAGCTTGGACGTCCATACCCTATCACTCGGTGGACGTCGACGGCCACCTTCTTCTTCTTTATGGAGTTCACCCCACGCGACTGGGAGGTCACTTCCAACTCCGTAGCAGACGACGTGTTTATCAGCAACAACAATGGACATGAACCAGATTGTGACTTTTGCAATGGGTGCTGCAGTCCTAACCCTGCAGGATGAGGAAGAAGCCTCAAGAAGACAAAGGAGGGGGAGAAGGAGGGCATTGTGGATGAGAGAATGGCTCCCACGGAGTGAAGAAAGCAGCCAGTAGAGAAATCTGCACAGTAGTGCTTTCTTCCTGAGTATGCCATTCGAACGTGCCCAGGCCTCTCTTGGAAACAATCAATCCACATTCCATCATATTTACCACATTTTGGTATATATGAAAAGTTTCTATGACAAACAGAAATATTTAAAGTACAAAGTTTACTGACGGTTTTGAATTAATCATAATATATCACCTCAACTGACTACAGAGTTCAAGATAGCAGAGGACACACACTACGTGTAAACTCCATAGAGAAGAAGGAGATCACCAAGTCGTGGACGTCCACGGTCACCGTGGACGTCCACGAATGGGTCAGGCGGCCTTCCACCCGTGGACGTCCATGACCCTCCCGCGGGGGTAAGTTTGGAC
Organism: Coenobita brevimanus; assembly: GCF_032717465.1. Taxonomy (NCBI): domain Eukaryota; kingdom Metazoa; phylum Arthropoda; class Malacostraca; order Decapoda; family Coenobitidae; genus Coenobita; species Coenobita brevimanus. The sequence goes on along the minus strand of NC_137030.1, from coordinate 20,531,773 downwards.
GTCCACGGCCAGTTTGGACGTCCACGAGTCTCCCGTGTGATGGCCCCTTTAGTGTCGAAATTCACTTCCAGTCGCTGGCTGCGCCACCTAGAAGTTGTACCTCTGGTGGGCGAGTCCGCGAATTTCAAGTTCCCTAGCTCAACAGTGAGCGGATGGAATCAAATGAAACAATGCATACTTATAGACTTTAATGAGTACTACAAGTATGCTCTGTATATGCATGACCAATATCCTCCAGGTCAGGGGTCAAAGGTCAACAATTGCAGAAATTATGAAAAGCAACTAAAATGTGAGTGCATTCAAGTACTTGGGTAGTGTGATGAGTAAGGATGGAACTTTGGGGGATGAAGTGTTTGAAAGGGTACATCAGGGAGGGAAGGTTGTTGGTTTACTGAAAGCAGTGGTGAGAAATAGGGAGGTGAGTATGGAAGTTAAGAAGTCACTGCATGATAGTATTGTGATCCATACCCTGACGTATGGAAGCGAAGCATGGACCTTGCAAGAGGGGAATAAGTCAAGAGTGAGAGCAGTGGAAATGAGTTACTTGAGAGGAGCATGTGGAGTGATATGGAGGGACAGGTTGACAAATGAAGAAGTGAAAGAAAGTTGTGGGGTGGATGTGGATGTGGTTGAGAAGATTAGGAGAAATACACTGAGGTGGTTTGGACATGTGGAGAGGATGGAGAATGAAAGACTGACTAAGAGGGTGTATGTAAGTGAGGTGGAGGGAGGGAGAGGGAGTGGAAGACCGAGGATGAGGTGGAGAGAGGGAGTTGAGAGGAATATGAGAGAGGGGGGAGTGAGCTGGGGATAGAGTTGTCAAATTGTGAGTGACAGAGCGACTTGGAGGCATTTTGTCTGCGGCCACCCTTTGCAGGATTAGGACGTTGGGCAATAGGTAGATAAACAGATAGATAGAACTAAAATTAACACCGTGCTCGCGCGAAATGCTAAGGTTCCGAGCATTATTAAGCCTGGGCCATGATTCTTGGGTGGAATGTTGCACCAGATTACCTCCATATAGAAATGACTTTTAGTGTTGAAACTCACTTCTGCTCGGTGACAAATCTTGGTCTGCTTAAAGCTGTTCATCGTCGCCTACTGGCTTGTGTGTGTGTGTGTGGGTGTGTGTGGGTGTATATATATATATATATATATATATATATATATATACTGTATATATTCATCATCATCATCATCCAGTCCTACGTTGCCCCATGAGGAGCGTAGGAGCCCGGGGCTAGGCAGTTGATCCTGACATTTAAGATGAGAGAGACCAGCCACACTCATCCCTGAGTGGCATTACGTGAGCAATAAACCCCAACCATCCCTTGGATATAAACCTTCACCTGCTCAATCCGATTGGAGCACAATAATTACCCCCTAAACCACCAGGCGCCAAAATTTGGTTATATGGTTACCACCCAGCGTAGTAAATGGTTTCCTGGTGTACAGGAAACCATTTGGCTTGTCACTCAGTGTAGAGTCACCCACGGGCAGAAGGAAGAGGAAAGAATGAAGGAATGAAAGACAGAAGAGGGAGTGTAAAGTCACCCGCAGACAGAAAGACGAGGAAAGAATGAAGGAAAGAAAGACAGAAAAAGATGGAAGGAAAGAAGGATGGAGGAGAGGACAGGGCAGACACCCGAGAGCAGTACTACATTGAGTGAGTGGATGGTGAGCGCCCCCATATATATATATATATATATATATATATATATATATATATATAGACTTTCGAATTCGTGCATGTGAAGCTACAGAACGTGGTGAATGATTTTCGTGTATCAGATAGAGCCAGGATTCCAGTCTCCGGAGGCTTGAATCGTGAGTGAATGAAAGCGTGCCCCATTGGATTGGGCAGATTTGGGCTGTCTGGACATTGCTATTCCTCACCCTGCCCTAAGGTGGGAAAGGAGGTCCGGATGATGATGATATATATATATATATATATATATATATATATATATATAGATAGATAGACATATATATATATATACATATATGTAGATAGATAGATAGATAGATAGATAGACAGATAGATAGATACAGATATATATATATATATATATATATATATATATATATATATATATATATATTGGAGCTTCGCAGCCAACATTTATATATATGTAGCTCTTAATTCTTGTAATAGGTGAGTCTTGAGTTTTGGTTAAAGTTATTTTGGAAATTGAAGAGCAGGAGGAGTTAAAGATTAATACAGGGAGTTGATATTGATTTATTATCTTCAGAGAAAGTCTAAGTTGAGCAGCGTATGTATTATAAAGGGACTTAATATACTAACTAAGTCTAGTTGGACCCCTCTTCTTATTCGTTCTCTCCACTACCTGCCGGTTCTATGGCCAGTCTCCTTCTGAGCTCAGATTCCTACATTCTCAATTAGCAGGGGCCGTGTCACGTGTGCTATACTATTGCTGAAATGTTGTAGAAGTCTGTGTGTGTGTATGTGTGTAGGTGTGTGTATGGTCACGAGGTGCTGTTCGTGGGCTATTTTGCTGGTGAGAGGCATTCTGGAGAGGTGCTAACGTCATTTCCTTTTGGCCGCTAGGTTTGAAATTGACCTAACCTCTAGACTATAAATGTATGTTGCTAGCTATTATGTATTAAGACATTTTAGAGTCCTGACATCGCTCGGTCACGCAGCTGGTGGTCCTTTGACAGCATTCATCATTGACATATGCTAATCCATTAATACATAATATTTTTCTTCTTCACTCTTAATACATAATATTGATTATACTATTGTACAGATATAATATTCATGGTAATATTGCAATGATCCATTAATATTACATTTTAAACAAGTTGTATACATAATTGAATAAATGCAATATGGTTAAATTGGTTATTGTATGACATTGTGTAAGATGTGTATGTATAATAGTAAAATGCATATATGCAAAAAAAAAATTCAAAGTTAAGATTATGGTAAGAGCTATTAATATTTCATACAGAGACAATGATACTCGTATACTTCTATATCATGTGTTATTTTTTTTTTTTTTTTAATAAAATTAATACTATATATAAAATATGTACACTTCATACAGGGGGGTTAGCTTGAATGCTTACTGTACCCCCACTAAATACTGACTCCAAATTTTCAATTCTTGCATGCATTCTGTGCATTGCGAACAGCACCACCGCAAATACAATACAGAAGATTAGAAAGACAGTAGGTGCTGGGCTACACACATAATATAGGTAGAACATTCTCAAACTCAAATCTTCCAAGGGCTTCGTTGTTTCATTCATCAGTTGCTAGTTTCAAACTTAGGTGAAGTCAACTTAATACTTGTGCTCATGTTTAAGTCCATATCAGGCAGTGGGTGGAAATGTTTGTGTGTATGATTGAGGATGGCGTAGTGATTAATGGTGGATAAAGTGGACATGGATGGTGTAAATACCGCACAGTAGTCTTGTGCTATGTATAATCCTGAGGCTTAAGTATGAGATGGTGATATATCTGGACAGACTATGTAAACTGATGTGTTATGAGTGAAATAAAAAAACTGTGAGTGTCCGATGCGTTGATGGTGTACAAGCTTATCTGGAGCAAAAGTGAAGTTGCAGTGATTATGAGTGTTGTGATTCTTATGACAGTCATTTCACAAGGGACTGTTTCAGTAGGCTGAAACGTGAAAATGTACACAGGACAAAGGTGAACAGCATGTAAGGATGTGCGGCACTTTCGTTCAATCGTTGTTTCACTTGCGAAAGTGACAGTGTTCCGTCTCTTGGAGACCATGATGAGTTTGGTGTCTGTTGATGTTGATGATGACCAAAGTGTTATTATTCTTAGAAGGGAAGGGGTGTATTTCGTATACTGTGAACATGTCGTCAGTTATGAATGGTACATGAACTACAACTGATGTTGGTGTTAGTGTTGTTTCTAAATATGGATAATATTGCATGAATTCCCTACTTCGGAACAAAGGCTTCAATTTATGTTTATGTATGGCTTGAATAATTATCTGACGTAGCTCATGAACTGGAAGTAAGTCTATCGTGATCTTGCAATCACCGGCATTCGAAATTCCTTGCATAAGTGCCCTTTAACGAACTCTAGTGTTGTCTAATTGGAGTAGAATTGTGTCAATGTGTTCCGTGATAATGGAGAAGTGTTGGAAAAGTGTTATGTGACCTTCCATGTCATTTATTTTATCTACACTTTCGAGAGCTATGTTTTCCGCCTTTTTCAGATTTTTCACGATTATCTTCATTGCTGAGTTATGTCCTGTGATGAATTTATCTTGGTATGTTAGTACCTTAGCTATTTTATCAAATTTGTTGTTTATTTCCTGAAGGTCTTCCTCTGTAGCCAATCCAAAGATGTTCCCAAGAACTGCACCACCCAGGTCGAACAAACCGCGCTTTTGGCGAGTACGTGTCATGTTGTTCTTGTCGTTCAATACCTCCGTTCCATGAGATGGGAGATCTTGGATCATGATGAGTATAGTTGACAGCCTGTTCTATTTTCCATTTTGCTAATTTCACTGTTTCATCCACTTCCTTTGTGTTATGTGCTTGTGAAACATAACCTCCTATCATGAAGTCCAGGGTTCTCATGGGTTTTGCAATGTTATCTAGATAAGAAGGTAATTCATATAAGTAATCCAGACTGATTTCAGTACTCATGACATCTTTAACGATTGACGTCGTGGCCGTTGGAGCTATGAGGCATCCTTGCCGTACTATGTGTTTGGAGGCTAAGTGAGTATATCCTCTTGCTATGTAGAGGAGAATCCATAGCATAAGTCCCTTCATCGTTACCTACCGAAAAAAAAAAAAAAAAAACTTAATTTTCTAATATGATCATGCTGTGGTCGATGATAGTGATGATGTGCGTTATGGCTGACTAACGTAGAACAATAACTTGATTGTTATTTCATTTATAGAAGGAGTTTAAATCGATATTTAAATCTTGTAAATGATGTACTGTAAATTTTATTGGAACAGTTGCACCCATGTTTGATTGTTTGGTATATGACCTTAATTTATTTTTGTAATTATTGTTGCTTTCTTGATTGGTTTCATGAGTTACGTTCAGTTGTTCGGTGGTATCAGAGGTTGTATAATTATTGGATAGTTCCCTTGAAACTCGTTTTAAATGGTCAATATGAACTTGTTTCTCTTCGCCACTTGACAGTGACCTAATTAAAACTTTCTTTGCTTTTATGTTACTCTGTATGGGCCCTCAAATTTTGGGGATAATTTATCGTCTCTCGTATGAATGATACCATAAACAATGTCTCCTAAGCTGATAGGCGGATCTCTTGCCTTTTTATTAAATGCCTCCGTCATTTCTTCCTTGGACATCGTTAATTGTTTTTTGACTATTTTGTGTATGTCCTGGAATTCACGTAAACAGAGTTTACAGTAATCATCGTAGTTGTATATGGGCAGGCTGTCACCTTCTAGGAGCTCATATGGTAGTTTTTTATCTGTCCCATATATAATTGTCACGAATTCACGCGAGCGTATTTATAAATTCGTGACATTGTACTTCAGTGAGAAAACCACGAATTCTAGTGGAATTCCCACTGCGCATCACATAGTTCAACCGTCCTCGCATTCACTCTGATCAGGATGGTTTTCAGAACATTTCTCACTTTTTCACAAGTGATCATTCTTATGCACGACATTAGTGCCTTCACTGAGTGATTTATTTTGAGCGTATATCGTTCACCCTCTCTCGTTGACCTTTGATTTGGGCCACGCGTACTTTCTGCAAACTTGGCCAGCCCCTGCCTCTTTCAACTGTTTGAATTTAGTCAGCTTTGAGTCGTCGCGAGAATAGGACCGTTTGTGCCCAGCGTGAAGAGCGTCTCCATTGTACAGCGAGTTCCTGAATCTCCACCTAGATGGTGAATTGGTGAAGCGGGCTTAGCGAATAACAGCGTTTTGATGATCATCACGGGCGCCCAGACTACTCGTTCGGCTCCCCTCCACTGACCAGTATTCTGTTCGTTTTTCTAGGCTTAAATGTGTTTAGCTTTTGAATGAGCGAGTGAGTGTATTCTCCTTGTTATTTTGAATTCATTTTTGAGATTTATACAACGTAAATTTATTTCATTGTAATCAATAAATTTACAGTTCTTTTCTCTGAGCTTAATGTAATTTTAAACTCGTGATTTATTTCTCCACATTAAGCTTATTTTAATTGCCGCTCCTAGTTTGCACAAACTCTTTACATTATTCATAACTGGTACTTAGGCCAGTTCTTTTGTATCAGACTTAAATCCGTTGTGCCAGCCAGGAGTTTGCATCAGCAAGAACCTGTTTATTATTATTAGCATTAGTTATTGATTGTCAGGGGTGGAGTCACTTTCTCGAGAGGCTAACAGTGTTACAGACAGCACTCGTGAGTAATTAGTCTCTGCTGTGTACTGTTGAGAAAGTTTATAAATTCCCGTCTTTAGAGAATCGGCGAAGTAAGACACATAAAGTAAACTTACTGCTTGATTTTTACAAGTCAGTTCATTGTCTCTATTTTCAAGTAACATCTAGCATTATTAATTTTTAAATTCACATCCCTCCGTGACAATAATGAAATGTAGTGTGTCACCTATGGATTTGTTTATAGATCCATTAATTGAGGCTTCTACTCTAGGAATCCAATCATCTCAGCTTGCATAATTTTCACTGAGAATGTGTCGTAGCACATCTAATACTTTTTTGTTTTGTCTCTCTACTAACCCATTAGATGCTGGGTGATAGGCTAAAACGTTAACCTTTTTGATATTGTATTGTTTACATATTTCTTGTAAGATATCAGAATTAAATTCTCCTCCATTATCACTTATTAGTACCTTTGGGGTAGTAAAGTGACATATTACATTATCTATTATTGCCTTTGCTACTGTCTCAGCTGTTTTATCTTTAATTGGGGCTAAAATTACATAATAGGAAAAATGATCTGTTGCTACGAATAGGTATTGGTTATTATTGTATGATAATGGCATCTTGATTAAATCAATCACGACAACGTCCCATGGTTGATGTGGTACAGGGTAATTACCCATTGGTGCAGGTGAAATTGGGTATCCTTTGTGTTTTGCACATGATTTGCATCTGTCTATATGATTGTTTTGATGGCCAGTAATATAACAACTGGGCTTGTTTGAATGTGCTATCCTTTCCAGGATGTCCTGCATGTGGGCTATCGTGTATCGTTCGTAATACTTGGGATATCATGTCATTAGGTACTACCAATTGGTTATTATTTCTTTGGCGTTTTGGTTTTCCTGAGTTGATCTTGTATAAAGTATTATTGACTACTGTGAATTGTTCTAGTGGTACTTGTAGTTTGGGTAATTGTATGTCATCTCCACTTTCTGACTTGTATATAGCTTTAGACCATATTGGATCAAGTCTTTGTGCTTTTGTGATATCATCGTTGTTTGGGATGTCTACTTTGAGATCTAATGCCGCAACCTGAATTGTTTTCGGGTTCTTAGATGATGCGTCGGCTACTAGATTCATTTTACCTTGTATATAATGAATATGTACATTGTAGTTTTCGATTGTACATTTCCATCTTGCTCTCTTCCCTGAGAGTTTTTCTTTAATACATATCCACTAACGGTTTATGGTCAATGAATAAGTGTATTTCGTAACCATATACCAGGAGTAGACTGTAGCACCAGTCAAGCAGGGCAGTACTCCCGAGGTGGATGGAAAGCTGATGACAGGGAGTGCTGGAGCTCCCGTTTCATCAGCCCTCAGGACTAGTTCCTGATCATCCCCCTTTGCTGAACTTTTTCAGTGTCTCAGTTACACAGAGAGTAGGCCAGCATGCTCTCCAATACAAATTTCTCTAACTATCTACACCAAACTACATGCACAGTACACACTACACTTCCTTTTCCAAAAATCAAAAAACAAACCATGGCGTCTCATCACCCAGCCTCGGAGTCCCCAGGGGGGGGGGGGACCACAAATGCCCCCACCTTCTGCCCCTCTCCCGGTTATGACACGAGGTCCCTGGAAATACTGTCTGACTCTCTTCTTCTTCATTTCTGCAACATTCGCGGCCTTTCCTCTAACTTTCGCTCTGTTGAGCACCACCTCTCCTCCTCTAAACCTCACCTTCTCTTTCTAACTGAGACTCAGCTCTCTGAGGCAACTGACAGCAAACCCTTTTCTGTATCCTCCTACTTTCTCTATACTCATTTTAAAGCCAAAGGTGGCTGTTGTGTATATATACGCAACAACTTATCTTGCTCTCGTGTTCCTGAACTCGATTCTTCTGAATTCTCTACACTCTGGCTTCGGCTTTCCTGTCATTCTCTGACTAAATATATCTGTGCTGTTTACTTATCCCCTGATTCTACTGACTATCAAAAATTCTTCGACTATCTTACTTCTACGATGGAACACATTCTATCCATTTCTCCTTTCTCTGAAATCTCCGTTCTAGATTTTATTGTTCACCACCACCTTTGGCTCTCCTCTCCTTTCACTGATTCACCTGGTGAACAAGCCTACATCTTTTCTATCCTGAATGACCTAGAGCAGCTTGTACAGCACCCTACCTGTATCCCAGCCCGCCTTGGAGAGAGCTCCAACATACTTGACCTCTTCCTTACAACTAATCCTTCTGCTTACACTGTTAATCTTTCCTCTCCGTTGGGCTCCTCCGATCACAACCTTATCACCTTAACCTGTCCTATCGCTCCGGTATGGCCTGTGGACCCTCCAGGGAAACGTTGCTTGTGGCATTTTGGAGCCGCGGATTGGGAGGCCCTCAGGCAGTACTTCTTTGATTTTCCCTGGAATGATTATTGCTTCCATGGCCGGGAGCCATCTGAGTGTGCCTTGCGCATTATGGAGGTTATTCTCTCGGGCATGGAAGCATACCTTCCTTTCTCATATCCTTTGACTAACACAAGAAAGCCTTGGTTTAATCACGCTTGTTCTAATGCTGTCTGCAACAAGGAGAGGGCCTACAAAAGGAACCGGAACCAACCCACCCCGGAATCACATCTTTTATACATTTCTGCCCGGAATCGTGCTAAGTCTGTTCTTCGCTCTGCTAAAAATAATTTCATCCATACTAAATGCTCTCAACTCTCCAACTCGAATTCTTCCCGCTCCTTCTGGCACCTTGCCAAAAACCTTTCTAACAACTTTACCTCATCATCCTTCCCTCCTCTTTTCTACTCTGATGGTTCTGTAGCTATTTCTTCTACCGATAAAGCAGATCTCTTTGCACAGACTTTCTCCTCCAATTCTACCTTAGACGATTCCTGTGCTGTTCCTCCATCACTTCCCGCCTCTGATTTCCTCATGGCTAACATTAAAATTTCTTCAGCTGATGTATTTTCTGCCATCACTGGCCTCAATACTAACAAGGCATATGGACCTGATGGAGTCCCTCCTGTTGTTCTCGAGAACTGTGCTTCTGTGCTTACACCCTGCCTAGGCAAACTCTTTCGCCTTTGTCTGTCAACTTGTACCTTTCCTTCTTGCTGGAAGTTTGCTCTCATTCAGCCAGTCCCAAAGAAGGGTGACCACTCTCAATCCTCCAACTATCGTCCAATTCCTTTAACGTCCTGTATTTCAAAAGTTTTCGAGTCAATTCTCAATAGAAAAATTTTAAGGCATCTTTCCTGTCACAACTTCTTTCTGATCGTCAGTACGGGTTCCGTCAGGGACGCTCCACTGGTGATCTTCTCACCTACCTTTCAGACTCCTGGTCATCCTCCTTTCGGGACTTTGGCGAAGGCTTTGCCATTGCACTTGACATCTCAAAGGCTTTCGATTGAGTCTGGCATAAATCTTTAATTTCCAAACTGCCCTCTTACGGTTTCTATCCCTCTATCTGTGCCTTCATCGCTAGCTTCCTTTCTGGTCGTTCTATAGCCGCTATTATAGACGGCCATCGTTCTTCTCCTAGATCTATCAACAGTGGTGTTCCTCAGGGCTCTGTTCTATCACCAACTCTCTTCCTTCTATTCATCAATGACCTTCTAAGCTGTACATCTAACCTTATCCACTCATACGCTGATGACTCCACCCTTCACCTTTCCATTCGGTTCCCACAGCGCCCATCTCAGCAGTTACTTCAACAAACAAGGGATGAGGCTGTGGCACACCTAATGTCTGACTTGGCTCGTATCTCTAACTGGGGTAAAAATAATCTTGTTGTTTTTAATGCATCAAAGATTCAGTTCTTACACCTATCAATCCGACAAAATCTTCCACAGGTATACCCACTAATGTTTAATAATATTCAGCTTAATCCTGCATCATCCTTGAACATGCTTGGGGTTTCATTTACTCTGGACTTATCTTGGAAAGATCATGTTACTACTCTTGTAAAATCTGCTTCCAAGAGATTGGGTGTGCTAAGCCAACTCTGTTCTTTCTTTACCCCTGCACAATTGTTGACTTTATACAAGGGTTTTTTATCCGCCCCTGTGTGGAGTACAACTCTCATGTGTGGGGAGGCTCCCCACACACAGCTCTTCTCAATAGGGTGGAGTCAAAGGCTTTTCGTCTCATTAACTCTCCTCCTCTTACTGACTCCCTTCAACCTCTGTCTCTTTGCCACACTGTTGCATCTTTATCTCTTTTCTATCGCTACTTTAATGGTCACTGCTCCTCTGAAGTGTCTGAATGCATTCCTCAACCTCTCCGACGGGCGCGTAGCACCCGTCTAGCAGCAAACTCAAGGTGCCTGGAACCACTGTCTGACTCTCTTCTTCTTCATTTCTGCAACATTCGCGGCCTTTCCTCTAACTTTCGCTCTGTTGAGCACCACCTCTCCTCCTCTAAACCTCACCTTCTTTTTCTAACGGAGACTCAGCTGTCTGAGGCAACTGACAGCAAACCCTTTTCTGTATCCTCCTACTTTCTCTATACTCATTTCAAAGCCAAAGGTGGCTGTTGTGTATATATATGCAACGACTTATCTTGCTCTCGTGTTCCTGAACTTGATTCTTCTGAATTCTCCACACTCTGGCTTCGGCTTTCCTGTCATTCTCTGACTAAATATATCTGTGCTGTTTACTTATCCCCTAATTCTACTGACTATCAAAAATTCTTCGACTATCTTACTTCTACGATGGAACACATTCTATCCATTTCTCCTTTCTCTGAAATCTCCATTCTTGGAGATTTCAATGTTCACCACCACCTTTGGCTCTCCTCTCCTTTCACGGATCCACCTGGTGAACAAGCCTACATCTTTTCTATCCTTAATGACCTAGAGCAGCTTGTACAGCACCCTACCCGTATCCCTGACCGCCTTGGAGAGAGCTCCAACATACTTGACCTCTTCCTCACAACTAATCCTTCTGCTTACTCTGTTAATCTTTTCTCTCCGTTGGGCTCCTCCGATCACAACCTTATTACCTTAACCTGTCCTATCACTCCGGTACGGCCTGTGGACCCTCTACGGAAACGTCGTCTGTGGCATTTTGGAGCCGCAGACTGGGAGGCCCTCAGGCAGTACTTCTTTGATTTTCCCTGGAATGATTATTGCTTCCATGGCCGTGAGCCATCTGAGTGTGCCTTGTGCATTACGGAGGTTATTCTCTCGGGCATGGAAGCATACATTCCTTTCTCATATCCTTTGACTAATGCAAGAAAGCCTTGGTTTAATCACGCTTGTTCTAATGCTGTCCGCAACAAGGAGAGGGCCTACAAAAGGTACCGGAGCCAACCCACCCCTGAATCACATCATCTTTACGTTTCTGCCCGGAATCGTGCTAAGTCTGTTCTTCGCTCTACTAAAAATAATTTCATCCATACTAAATGCTCTCAACTCTCCAACTCGAATTCTTCCCGCTCCTTCTGGCATCTTGCCAAAAATCTTTCTAACAACTTTACCTCATCATCCTTCCCTCCTCTTTTCTACTCTGATGGTTCTGTAGCTATTTCTTCTACTGATAAAGCAGATCTCTTCTCACAGACTTTCTCCTCCAATTCTACCTTAGACGATTCCGGTGCTGTTCCTCCATCACTTCCCCCCTCTGACTTCCTCATGGCTGACATTAAAATTTCTTCAGTTGATGTATTTTCTGCCATCACTGGCCTCAGTACTAACAATGCATATGGGCCTGATGGGGTCCCTCCTGTTGTTCTCAAGAACTGTGCTTCTGTGCTTACACCCTGCCTAGGCAAACTCTTTCGTCTTTGTCTGTCAACTTGTACCTTTCCTTCTTGCTGGAAGTTTGCTCTCATTCAGCCAGTCCCAAAGAAGGGTGACCACTCTCAATCCTCCAACTATCGTCCAATTCCTTTAACGTCCTGTATTTCAAAAGTTTTCGAGTCAATTCTCAATAGAAAAATTTTAAGGCATCTTTCCTGTCACAACCTTCTTTCTGATCGTCAGTACGGGTTCCGTCAGGGACGCTCCACTGGTGATCTTCTCACCTACCTTTCAGACTCCTGGTCATCCTCCTTTCGGGACTTTGCCGAAGGCTTTGCTATTGCACTTGACATCTCAAAGGCTTTCGATTGAGTCTGGCATAAATCTTTAATTTCCAAACTGCCCTCTTACGGTTTCTATCCCTCTATCTGTGCCTTCATCGCTAGCTTCCTTTCTGGTCGTTCTATAGCCGCTGTCGTAGACGGCCATCGTTCTTCTCCTAGATCTATCAACAGTGGTGTTCCTCAGGGCTCTGTTCTATCACCAACTCTCTTCCTTCTATTCATCAATGACCTTCTAAGCTGTACATCTAACCTTATCCACTCATACGCTGATGACTCCACCCTTCACCTTTCCATTCGGTTCCCACAGCGCCCATCTCAGCAGTTACTTCAACAAACAAGGGATGAGGCTGTGGCACACCTAATGTCTGACTTGGCTCGTATCTCTAACTGGGGTAAAAATAATCTTGTTGTTTTTAATGCATCAAAGATTCAGTTCTTACACCTATCAATCCGACAAAATCTTCCACAGGTATACCCACTAATGTTTAATAATATTCAGCTTAATCCTGCATCATCCTTGAACATGCTTGGGGTTTCATTTACTCTGGACTTATCTTGGAAAGATCATGTTACTACTCTTGTAAAATCTGCTTCCAAGAGATTGGGTGTGCTAAGCCAACTCTGTTCTTTCTTTACCCCTGCACAATTGTTGACTTTATACAAGGGTTTTATCCGCCCCTGTGTGGAGTACAACTCTCATGTGTGGGGAGGCTCCCCACACACAGCTCTTCTCAATAGGGTGGAGTCAAAGGCTTTTCGTCTCATTAACTCTCCTCCTCTTACTGACTCCCTTCAACCTCTGTCTCTTTGCCACACTGTTGCATCTTTATCTCTTTTCTATCGTTTCTTTAATGGTCACTGCTCCTCTGAAGTGTCTGAATGCATTCCTCAACCTCTCCGACGGGCGCGTAGCACCCGTCTAGCAGCAAACTCAAGGTGCCTGGAACCACTGTCTGACTCTCTTCTTCTTCATTTCTGCAACATTCGCGGCCTTTCCTCTAACTTTCGCTCTGTTGAGCACCACCTCTCCTCCTCTAAACCTCACCTTCTTTTTCTAACGGAGACTCAGCTGTCTGAGGCAACTGACAGCAAACCCTTTTCTGTATCCTCCTACTTTCTCTATACTCATTTCAAAGCCAAAGGTGGCTGTTGTGTATATATACGCAACGACTTATCTTGCTCTCGTGTTCCTGAACTTGATTCTTCTGAATTCTCCACACTCTGGCTTCGGCTTTCCTGTCATTCTCTGACTAAATATATCTGTGCTGTTTACTTATCCCCTAATTCTACTGACTATCAAAAATTCTTCGACTATCTTACTTCTACGATGGAACACATTCTATCCATTTCTCCTTTCTCTGAAATCTCCATTCTTGGAGATTTCAATGTTCACCACCACCTTTGGCTCTCCTCTCCTTTCACGGATCCACCTGGTGAACAAGCCTACATCTTTTCTATCCTTAATGACCTAGAGCAGCTTGTACAGCACCCTACCCGTATCCCTGACCGCCTTGGAGAGAGCTCCAACATACTTGACCTCTTCCTCACAACTAATCCTTCTGCTTACTCTGTTAATCTTTTCTCTCCGTTGGGCTCCTCCGATCACAACCTTATTACCTTAACCTGTCCTATCACTCCGGTACGGCCTGTGGACCCTCCAGGGAAACGTCGTCTGTGGCATTTTGGAGCCGCAGACTGGGAGGCCCTCAGGCAGTACTTCTTTGATTTTCCCTGGAATGATTATTGCTTCCATGGCCATGAGCCATCTGAGTGTGCCTTGCGCATTACGGAGGTTATTCTCTCGGGCATGGAAGCATACATTCCTTTCTCATATCCTTTGACTAACGCAAGAAAGCCTTGGTTTAATCACGCTTGTTCTAATGCTGTCCGCAACAAGGAGAGGGCCTACAAAAGGTACCGGAGCCAACCCACCCCGGAATCACATCATCTTTACGTTTCTGCCCGGAATCGTGCTAAGTCTGTTCTTCGCTCTACTAAAAATAATTTCATCCATACTAAATGCTCTCAACTTTCCAACTCGAATTCTTCCCGCTCCTTCTGGCATCTTGCCAAAAATCTTTCTAACAACTTTACCTCATCATCCTTCCCTCCTCTTTTCTACTCTGATGGTTCTGTAGCTATTTCTTCTACTGATAAAGCAGATCTCTTCGCACAGACTTTCTCCTCCAATTCTACCTTAGACGATTCCGGTGCTGTTCCTCCATCACTTCCCCCCTCTGACTTCCTCATGGCTGACATTAAAATTTCTTCAGTTGATGTATTTTCTGCCATCACTGGCCTCAGTACTAACAATGCATATGGGCCTGATGGGGTCCCTCCTCTTGTTCTCAAGAACTGTGCTTCTGTGCTTACACCCTGCCTAGGCAAACTCTTTCGTCTTTGTCTGTCAACTTGTACCTTTCCTTCTTGCTGGAAGTTTGCTCTCATTCAGCCAGTCCCAAAGAAGGGTGACCACTCCCAACCCTCCAACTATCGTCCAATTGCTTTAACGTCCTGTATTTCAAAAGTTTTTGAGTCAATTCTTAATAGAAAAATTTTAAGGCATCTTTCCTATCACAACCTTCTTTCCGATCGTCAGTATGGGTTCCGTCAGGGACGCTCCACTGGCGATCTTCTCACCTACCTTTCAGACTCCTGGTCATCCTCCTTTCGGGACTTTGGCGAAAGCTTTGCCATTGCACTTGACATCTCAAAGGCTTTCGATCGAGTCTGGCATAAATCTTTAATTTCCAAACTGCCCTCCTACGGTTTCTATCCTTCTATCTGTGCCTTCATCGCTAGCTTCCTTTCTGGTCGTTCTATAGCCGCTGTTGTAGATGGCCATCGTTCTTCTCCTAGATCTATCAACAGTAGTGTTCCTCAGGGCTCTGTCCTATCACCAACTCTCTTCCTTTTATTCATCAATGATCTTCTAAGCTGTACATCTAACCATATCCACTCATACGCTGATGACTCCACCCTTCACCTTTCCATTCCAGTTCCCGCAACGCCCATCTCAACAGTTACTTCAACAAACAAGGGATGAGGCTGTGGCACACCTAATGTCTGACTTGGCTCGTATCTCTGACTGGGGTAAAAATAATATGGTTGTTTTTAATGCATCTAAGACTCAGTTCTTACACCTATCAACCCGACAAAATCTTCCACAGGTATACCCACTAATGTTTAATAATATTCAGCTTAATCCTGCATCATCCTTGAACATGCTTGGGGTTTCATTTACTCGGGACTTATCTTGGAAAGATCATATTACATCTCTTGTAAAATCTGCTTCCAAGAGATTGGGTGTGCTAAGCCGACTCCGCTCTTTCTTTACCCCTGCGCAATTGTTGACTCTATACAGGGGTTTTATCCGCCCCTGTGTGGAGTACAACTCTCATGTGTGGGGTGGCTCCCCACATACAGCTCTTCTCAATAGGGTGGAGTCAAAGGCTTTTCGTCTCATTAACTCTCCTCCTCTTACTGACTCCCTTCAACCTCTGTCTCTTCGCCGCACTGTTGCATCTTTATCTCTTTTCTATCGCTACTTTAATGGTCACTGCTCCTCTGAACTGTCTGCTTGCATTCCTCCACCTCTACGACGGGCGCGTAGCACCCGTCTGGCAGCAAACTCTCATCCTTTTTCTGTCCAACTCTCTAATGCAAGAGTTAACCGTTACTCCCAGTCTTTCATTTATGCAACAGGTCAGCTCTGGAACTGTCTCCCTCTGTCTGTATTTCCTGCTGCCTATGATCTCCAGTCTTTCAAACGCAGTGTGTCCAGGCATCTCAAAATGATCGGATCTTGAATTTGGCTCTATATTGTATTTTGTTTTTCTCTTGGAGGGAACTGTTACTGCGGGCTCATGGCCTTTGGTTCCTTCTTCCTCGCATAAAAAAAAAAAAAAAAAAAAAAAATCTCATCCCTTTTCTGTCCAACTCTCTAATGCAAGAGTTAACCGTTACTCCCAGTCCTTCATTTATGCAACAGGTCAACTCTGGAACTGTCTCCCTCTGTATTTCCTGCTGCCTATGATCTCCAGTCTTTCAAACACAGTGTGTCCAGGCATCTCGAAATGAATGGATCTTGAATTTGGCTCTCCCTTGTATTTTGTTTTTCTCTTGGAGCGAACTGTTATTGCGGGCTCATGACCTTTGGTTCTTTCTTCCTCTCATTTAAAAAAAAAAAAATTCTCGAAACTTTTGTAATGCAAAAATCGCTGCATGTGCCTCTAAGTCTGTAGTGCAATAATTTTTCTCTGCACCTTTTACTTGTCTGCTGGCAAATGCAATTGGTTGATTCTGTCCTCTTTTATGTTATTGCATCAGTACAGCCCCTAATCCTTTAACTGATGCGTCTGTACAGATTATAAATGATTTTGTGAAATCTGGATATGCCAAACATGGTGCATTTGTTAGGTTAATTTTTAATTTGTTAAATGCTTGTTTTTGTTCTTATTCCCATTGGAATATAGCATCTTTTTTGAGTAGTTGGAATAGAGGAAAGGCTATATGAGAGAATTGTTGTACGAATGACCTATAGTACCCAGGTAGACTTAAATATTGTCTAACTTCATCAGTTGTAGTGGGTTCAGGAAAGTCTCTCACTGCCTATATTTTGTCACCAGTGGTGTGAATACCATTAGAACTTCATTTGTGGCCTAAGAAATTTATTTCCTTAAAGCAAAATTTGCATTTAGAGAGCTTAATTTTTCAACCAGCATCACCAAGCTTTTGTAAGAGTAGGTCTACTTTCTGGAGATGTTCTGTGATATCTTTTGTTGCGATTATAATATCGTCAAGATAAACAAATATTTCTTGTCTTAAAATTCCGGACAATGCGTAATTCATAAGATGCTGGAATGTGCCCGGGGCTGTCCTCAGTCCTATGGGCATCCTTCTATACTTATAGTGTCCTTTATCTGTGGAAAAGGCAGTGTATTTACGTGACTCCTGTTCGACAGGAATTTGATAATAACCGCTTAGCAGATCGATCGTGGAAAATACATTATTCTTTGGTCCAATATTCTGTAGGATGCCGCTTAGCAATGGCATGGGAAATCGGTCTGGGATTGTGTGATTGCTTAATATACGGTAATCTACTACCACACGCATTTATCCATTTTGTTTGGGCACGAAGAATAATGGGGCATTCCACGGGGACACTGATGGCTCAATAATTCCAAATTTTAACATTTCATCGACATACTGGTTTGCGAGTGTATGTTGAGATTGTGGGACTCGATAGGAGGTACGAAAATCTGTGGTGTGTCTGGGTGCACATTAATCTAGTGATTAATCAGGTTAGTACACCCTATTTTTTCTCCAGGTAATGCAACGGTGTCCCTGTGTGTTTCCAACAGGGTTAACAAATCATTTTCTTCATCAAATTCACCTGAGTGAATTAAATTCTCTTTTATGCTTTCTCTATCCATAGATTTTATCTCACTTGTCACTCCAGCTACAACTATTTCTTTCACAGGGGCGGGAATTTTTCAATATTAACTATACAAGTCCCCTTTTTCAACTGTACTTCCTCATTCATGTGATTAATTATGAATATCTGAGTTTGCCCTTTGTCGTTCATCTTTACTTTACATAATTCTTCTAAGACAAGAACAATACTATTCCGTAATTTGGTCTTTATGGTAACTTTCATATAGGAGTTAGGTGGTATAACTAAATAATTGATGAGATGGGCGGGAAAAACTGATAAATCAGTACTGTTACCTGGGTTTCTAGTCCTGGAGGCTGGGGGGGGGGGAGTGGATCCATACACTCATCTGTTTGTGTATGTTTGTTTAAGCTTTTAATATTACCAATTCTTTTTGGTTCTCTTTTACTAATCGGTGAGGGCTCTGATGGTATTTCCTCTATGAATTCATTATCAAAGTCTATTCCATTCATTTGTTGGAGTTAAGTTATTTTCTCTGTTCTCATGCATCTTAAGCCCAGTAACATATGAGCTTTAATTGCTAAGTTTTCAACGAAATAGAAAAATGCAGAGATTGGTCTTGTAGTCTCTGTGAAACTGATGTTTAACCGAATCATACCTTTTACCGTGATTTGTTTGCCATCTACTGTATATAAGTCTAAATCAGATTCTTCCAGAAAAGTTACTTTCTTCTTATTTCTAAAAATTCTATTTATTTCTTCTTGTGTTATTAAGTTCAATGGAGAGCCTGTACCTAAAAATAAGGAAACGTTTTGATCCTTACATATAGCTGGTATCAAGATACACTCATTTCCAAACATGCCTCCTATGTGAATTTTAGATTTGTATTTCTTTACGTTTGTTCTTTTTTTTTTTTTTTTTTTGTCGTGACTTGGTCTTCCCCCGATTTGAACATAGACACTCATTTTTCTACTGTTTTGTAGTTACTGGTTCAGCTCCCCTGGCACCAATGATGTCTACAGTAGGGACCAAATCCTTGTGTCTTTTGTCTATCCTCTTTTGTTTTGATAAAGCATTCATTCCTTGTGTGTCCTGGTTTTGCACAATAATGACACAGAATCGACCCATCTCCTGACTGTGATCTACGAGGTGACTTCCCATATTTAGCGGTGTCTGTGGCGCAAGATCTGCTCGGGCTGCGCAGAAACTTATGAAACTGCCTGTAGCCTGGTGTTTGTGATCATAGCCTTGACACATTTGGTTGTTTGCTCTGCCTGCTTTCGGGTCACGATTGATTTTGTTCTCTCTTTGCGGTAGTTGTAGCTGTTTTCACAGCTGATACTGTCTCAGACACTCTCATTCTACTAGAATGTGATTGTGTTTCGATCATCCCTGCTTTGCTACACTGCATCTCTACCTCGTCTAGTAAGCACATGCCTGGGGTGTACGCAATCGTCTTGGCAATCTTAATGGTCCTATCAGGTAATTTTCACAAGGTAGCTACATAACCGATGATATCCACGACGAGGTCTGGGGAAATCTTTCCATCTCCTGTTATCCAGTTTAAGTTTTCTAAGGTAGCTAATAATGTTCTTTTGATCGAGGAGACATCAGCAGTTATTTCACTGAGCACATGATTTGTAGTGTGCTCCCTTACAAGATCTACAATCTTATGTAATTCTGGGATTATACCTGGCAAGAAGTTCATACCTCCAGAAAACTTATTCAAAAATTCACTTTTAAATTCATCGTATGTCTTAGCTCTGAGGAGTTTATCTGACCTTAGTAAGTCTCCTGCTGGACATCTTTCCTGACTAGTCCAAGAGGAAAACATAGCAATTTTCTTTTGTTCATCTTATATGCCTCTTAATGAAGATCTGTTCGCACTGATTGACCAATGAAATGACGTCAATGCGATCTTTTTCTGTGCCAGAAAATTCCGGGGCAGTTTTATCCTCATGATAAACGAATATCTGAGCATGATCTGTGGTATTCATTTTCATTGGTTGCTCCGTTAATTTAACCTAGACTTGCTTATCATTGTGTGAGGGAATAGTGGAACAGATTTTCCCTGAATGATGAACTATATCCAGTATATTTTCATAGGTATGCAAGGCAGAGACTAAGTCCTCACTTGCTACATCAGAGGGGGTTTGCCACTCATCATCTAGAACTGACGTATTTCTTTCTTTATCTTGTTTGTGGTGAATTTTGTAGGATGGGTGTGTTGCCCTGGTGCTCTCCTAATTGTGTATTTGCAGTGGGTGCTAACTGTGTATCATCTGGTATTAACACGGGTGGAAGCGAAAATATTCCTGTCATATCACTTAGCTAAAAAGAATTCATGTTGCTAAGGTATGGTGTTATGAAATACGTCTTTTGTTTATGTCCTAATTAAATAGATGAGTAAATGAGTAGTAATAAATGATTGATAGTGAGTATATAAATGTATATATAAAAATAAGTAAGGGAGTTGATTGTACCTAATTTAAGCACTGAGAAAAAATGAGTAAGTATAATTACACCCATTTGATACAGATCGGAGAGGCGTGTCGAAGCAATTGTCGATCTCAGAAGATAAATGCAGAGTTGAATGAAGATCTCTTCGCGATAGTTCTAGGGCTGTGTTGATGGACGATATTACTCAGGAAATTCTATGGCCTGGTGAATGTAGTGATTAACAGCTGTAGTAATAGGCGAAACTCACCATAGAACGTCGAACTCCCACTCAATACTGTGGAAATAAATGAGTATGAGTAGGAGCTAAATGAATAATGAGTAATGAGTAGTGGGTTAGAAGTGCCTGGTGTCAGTCACACGTTGATTGGCGTGGCGTTGTCTCAGCAAACATGCATGGCGATGTCGTCTCAGCAGATACGCATGGTGACGTTCCCACACTGGTAGCTGTGGTGAGTAACTGAGTAGCGATGAGTAACCTGAGTGAGGAAAGGTGAGTAAGATTTGTTATAGCCTAAATGTGGCTCTGGTGTTTGCCTTGTGCTTGACCTCTGTTTCAGTGATGGAGGTAGGGGGGAGAGAGTGTTGGGGTTCTAGTGCTTGTTGCTCAGGTCTTTCTTTTCCTTTACTTGTTTTGTTTTTTATTCTTCTTGCTGCTGCTTGAAGTTGCGTGAAGAAGATTATAGAGTTGTCTTGTTGACTTGCTATTTGTAGTTAATCGTAGAGCTTGTTAACCCGCCCCGTCCCGACGACGTATGGGTACGTCACCACGATTTGCATTTGCCAGTCCCGGCGACGTACCAGTACGTCGTGCAATTGCAATGTGCATAATTTCGACAATTTTCAAATTTCGCGCTTGATTTGCGGTACGTACCCTCGCCTGACCTTCCCCTACCTGCCACCAGGCGGGGACACTCGGCGACCCCGCGTGACCCGCGCTAGCCCGCCACTCGTCCACTCACCTGGTAGCCACGGTCCTGCTCAGACATGGCTAAGAGAGGTCTCTCAGAGAGCGAAATTCAAGTCGCCCTGGACACCTTTACCGGCGACAGTGATTCCCCACTGGATGACGAGGAGATGGACAAAGATTATGTGCAGCCAGAGGAGGAAGAAACCACTAGCAGTGACGAGGAAGTTCCGTCACCAAGGAAGCGGCAGTACGTGACTTACCGTGCTGCTAGAGGGGCAGGAGGCAAAGAAGGCACGTGGTATGTCATATCCCTATCCCCAGCGTGCCTTGGAAGCCGAATTCGAGGTCGAGGACGAGGACGAGGACGGAGACGTGGGACGTGCTGCCACGTGGTATGGGCGGGAGGTGATTACGCATCGTGGCCCAGAGCGCACACCATGTCGTCTAAGCAGGTATGGGCCAAGCATTCTGTTTGGGGCGGTAGGAAGTGAAGTGGAGGGAGTGAGGAGTGAAATGGACATTCCTGGGATTAGGGAAAGTGAGAGTGAGGTGGGTGAGTCATTGCTCTCCCTACGCAGTGTGAGGCGGCAGAGTGGATCACGTGGGCCAGTGCGGGTGCGTTCCTTATCACGTGGGATTGTGAGGGAGGGGGAAGGTGGGGAGGAACCACTCCAAAGCACGTCTTATGCTCCCCAATATCCCCTAACACGTGGTCGAGCAAGGTTGCGTGAGAGAGCACGTGGTGTGGTAATAGAGGGGGAAGGTGGGGAGGAACCACTCCCCAGCACGTCTTCTGCTCCCCAATATCAAACTATTTCATCCCCACAGCCCCCTAATGTTCCTCAAGGCCGTAAGGGTAAGGGAAAGGGAAAGGGTAAAGGCAGAGGGAAGAGGAGTGACAGTGAGGAAGCCCTCCGTACTCCTTCTCCCCAACCTCCCCAACCAGGATCTCCTCCCCACCCAGACGAAGGCGGTGATGGGGACGAGGGATTTGTGTCGTGGGATTGGGAGGATGGGAGTGATTTTTCTCCCCTCATTCACCCCTTCACTGAGCAGGGGCGATCTGGCTGCATTGCACCAGGTATTCACTGTAATTCAAGCAGGTTGGATTTTTTCCACCTGTTTTTCAGTGAGGCCTTCGTTGATCAGATCATGCTTCAAACAAACCTGTTTGGAAGCGGCCAGCGGCTAGAAAGTGAAAGATTGGGAACAAGGAGTAGGCATTCAATGATTTATGATTACCCTGTCTCCATTCCAGAAATGTTCTTATTTTTTGCCCTTGTCCTTTTGATGGGTATAATAAGAAAAAATAGAATTCCTGCTTACTGGACTAGGGACCCTGTTATGTTTACCCCCATATTTGGTCAAGTGATGAGCCGTAATCGGTTTCAACAAATTCTAAGTCGCCTCCATTTTTATGATGCTAATGACCCTGCAAATGCAAACAACACGGACAAAATGAGGCGAATTAGGCTGGTCTTTGATCACCTCAGGCAAACCTTTCGATCCTCATTCTATCCCTATAGAGATCTCGTCATAGACGAGAGTCTCGTGTTGTGGAGAGGCAATATTTCATTCAGACAGTATATACCCAGCAAAAGGCACCGTTTTGGGTTCAAGATCTTTGTTATGTGTGACTGTAGGACTGGATACGTGCAAGACATAGTCTTGTACACCGGTGCACAAACAGACATAATAGAAGATCGAAGTATAGGACTTTCGGGAGCAGTGGTAAAGACGATGATACAAGACTACCTTCATCGTGGTCACGTTCTCTATCTCGACAACTGGTACACTAGCCCTCTTCTCGCTCGTTATCTTCACAGACATGAAACGGGAGTCTGTGGAACCGTAAAGGTGAACCGGCGTCACATGGTCAAGGTAGGGCGGAAACTTGCAAGGAGTGAGGTTGTCTTCTTCAAAGCAAACAACATCCTTGCAACAATGTGGAACCACAACAGAGAAGTAAGCCTCTTGTCCACGGTTCACCGCCCCTTGATGCACCGTACTGATTCTGTTGATTACCATAGCGAGAGCAGGCGTCGTGTTTGGAAACCTGAATGTGTCATGGACTATAATATAAACATGCGCCTCGTGGACCAGTCAGACTCCATGATATCGACGGTAGAGTGTGCCAGGACCACGATGAAGTGGTATAAGAAACTGTTCTTTCACTTGCTAGATATCACTGCTCTGAATTGCCACCACCTTCACGCCATGACCACAGGAGTTCAGGAAACCTTTGAAGGGTTTGTGAGGGAGCTCACACGAGAAATCTTTGCAAAATATGCGGTTGAAAGGCCCCAACAGCGCCCCCGCACTGCCCCTATTACCCACACTCCCCAGAGAATATCCGCCCGCCATTTCCCCACTCCTATCCCGCCCCAGCCCAACAGACCTAGGCCCCAGCGCAGGTGTCACGTGTGCAGTCATTCCCAGGTGAGACTCACGACACAGAGGAAGGACACCCGCTATGAGTGCGTGCAGTGTGACGTGGGTCTGTGTATTCACCCATGTTTTAGTGAATACCACACGTTGCTGCAATTTTAGCATGGTGTGATTGCGAAAGGACGCAGAAATTATGATGTAAATGCAACAGACAGACGCTCTGTGAAAATATCAGTCATGTGGATCGCCAAATATTAGTATAAAGTGCCTACGGGTAGAACATAAGTGCAAACATTGGGTGTAAGTATATAAATCTGCCCTAAGTTGAAACTTACATAGAGAGGGTTGTTTGATGCGATATTCTGTCGCTCAGTGCAATAAATACGGCCCCTTATTATATATTTTCTATTATGTGACATTCTTACGGGTATAATATAAGTTCAAATTATTGTATATGATGATGTATTTCCTAAGTCAAATATTCATAGCGTGTCTATAAAGATAAGATTTCCTGACGCCTAGTCGAATGAATAAGGCACGTATTAGTCAAAATAAAAGTCAGCAAGTGATAAAGTGAATAATTAGTATATAAGTGTGTGCGTGAATTAGTATATAAGTGTGTGAGTATTATGTATGACGTAACATTCCTTGCGAGGGTATTTTCAGGCGATATTCTCACGCTCACTTGAATAAATAATGGCAGTAAGTATGTACAGTGCATTGGAGGGGTGTAAATGTGTGTAATGTAAGTGGGAAAATATAATTGGAGTGAATAAATAAAGTAGATGATGAAACACGAGTGTTTGAGATCGTGGTTGCTACGTGAATAGGCGCTAGCATATCGCTAAATGCCCTCGTAATGAATGAAAATAATTGAAAACCTTCACAGAGGTGGGGGAAAGGTTCTATGTAAATGGGAAAATAATTAGAAAGTGATAAAACAATTTGGTATGTTGAAATACGAGACATAGCGAGTGCGCTTACTAAGCTGATGTGCGCTAAACTTATGCTGCATGTCATCAAAATAAATGAAAACATCTGAAATCACTTACAAACAGTTGTAATTAGTAAATTGTCATTGAAACAGAAGTATACAAGTAGAAAAAATGATTGGTAGACTCATAACAGAAAATTAGCAGATAGCATGATACGACTCGGACCTAACTCGCTATGCTCGCGCGATGGTACAATGCTTATTTTTCCTATATATGTGTCTGAAATACATTATATTGTTACTGTTATTGTTTATTAGTACAAATTCAATAAATGTAGAGGTGTTGTGTGTTGTTTGTCCCATTACTCCTTACCATAGAAAACGTTTACGCATATCCAGCCCATTACAGAATACGATACCTGCGGGGGGAAACCGCACCTGTATAGACCACTTATAGACTGCAGAGACCACTTTCTTCAAGATTTTCCATAGTTTCTCGACCTAAGCGGAAGTTTCATAAGAAAAAAAATTTTTCCAAAAAGGCTCGGGACTGGGGGATGTCATAGGTGCGGAAAGGCTCGGGACGTGACGGGTTAATCCTCACTCATAACTTTTTTTTTTTTCCTGTGTGACCGACTCTGGGCATAGGCTTCACAGCCTGCTTTCAGGGCCCAGTAGTCCTCCTATGTACCGCACACCTCTACATGTCACCACTTCGGCGCTAACACCCACCGTCCATACTGAATACATGCTAGGGCTGTCTCATACAGGACTGGTGTATTGGTATTAGCGGGGATATTTTTACATGTCTGCGGGTCTTCTGGTAGATCAGTAAAGTCTAATATTTATGAAATTCAAATCCTTAAACTGTTCCCTGCCCCAGCGGGATTTGAACCCGGGTCCGTTAGGACTGCAGACCAACTCTCTACCGTAGACTCGTAGACTCGTTCTTCTTATTGTATACTCGCTTGCTTGATCATAGAATTGTAGTAATGTAGAATCAGCTGTAGAACTGAAGCTGATATTGGTTACAGTCTTGCCTGCTTTTGTAGAAATTCACTGTAGATTTGAAGACGAGGTTCGTGCTTTAGTTTCCACCATTTAATGTTGGAGCTTCGTAGCCAACATTTATATATACGTAACTCTTAATTCTTGTAATAGGTGAGTCTTGAGTTTTGGTTAAAGTTATTTTGGAAATTGAAGAGCAGGAGGAGTTAAAGATGAATACAGGGAGTTGATCTTGATTTATTATCTTCAGAGAAAGTCTAAGTTGAGCAGCGTATGTATTATACAGGGACTTAATATGCTAACTAAGTCTAGTTGGACCCCTCTACTTATTCGCTCTCTCCACTACCTGCCGGTTCTATGGCCAGTCTCCTGCTGAGCTCAGAATCCTACATTCTCATTTAGCAGGGGCCGTGTCACGTGTGCTATACTGTTGTTGAAATGTTCTAGAAGCCTGTGTGTGTATATGTGTGTGCATGGTCATGAGGCGCTGTTCGTGGGCTATTTTGCTGGTGAGAGGCATTCTGGAGAGGTGCTAACGTCATTTCCTTTTGGCCCCTAGGTTTGACATTGACCTAACTTCTAGACTATGTATGTATGTTGCTAACTATTATGTAATAAGACATTTTAGAGTCCTGACACACACACACACACACACACACACACACATATATTTATATCTATCTATCTATATATATATATATATATATATATATATATATATATATATATATTATCACAGGTTTTTTAAAAATAAATGCAATTATTAAATGATAATGTTCAATAATACTGAAG
The DNA here is from genome assembly GCF_032717465.1 of Coenobita brevimanus. Classification (NCBI taxonomy): domain Eukaryota; kingdom Metazoa; phylum Arthropoda; class Malacostraca; order Decapoda; family Coenobitidae; genus Coenobita; species Coenobita brevimanus. The sequence continues at coordinate 20,505,424 of NC_137030.1, read as the reverse complement.
AGCAGGGACAATGAACTGTCTTGCTAAATCAAGCAATGATTACTTTATGCCGGCTTGCTTCGCCGATTCTCTCAGAACGAGAATTTATAAACTTTCTCAACAGTACACAGCAGAGACTAATTACTCACAATTGCTGTTTATTAGTACTGTTAGCCTCTGGAGAAAGTGACTTCACCCCTGACAATAAATAACTAATACTATTAATGATATCAGGTTCTTGCTGATGTGTTAACTCCTAGAAGGCACAACGGATTTTAAGCTTAATTCAACAAGACTGGCCTAAGTACCAGTTATGAATGGCAAAGCGTTTATGCAAGCTAGGAGCTAATAGAGAAATAAGCTTAGTATGGAGAAATGAAACACGAGTTTACATTACATTTAGCTCGAGAAAAAGAACTGTTAAATTCATTGATTACAAATAAATAATTTTAAAGTTAAATTTCATTCAAAATAAATAGATCACACTCACTCGCTCACTCAGAAGCTAAACTCTTAAACCTAGGATAATACGAAAAGGAGATACTGGTCAATGTAGCGTATCACCAAGGAAGGGTGGGAGCCTGGAGAACTGTAGATCTAGTGGAGTCTGGGTGCTAGAAGACCTCTCTCACTCTCACTACTGGAACACAGAACCACACTCCGTCGCGACATATAAAAGACTTATTCAAATTCGATGTGTGGGGTGGGATGCCCAGGCCAGCCGGAAGAAGGCATGGCCAACGGTTGAGGAAAGCAGGAGCGAACAATATAGAAACAATAATATCGCTCAGTAGAGCACTTAATGACGTGCATTAGAATGGTCACTTTTGAAACAGTGACGAATGTTTTGAAAAAAGTATACCATCGAAATGGAGAGAGAAACGGTTAACTGAATGATATACAGTGAGTTTTCCACTAAAGTTTGTGGTTTCTCACAAAAGGAAAATGTTGCAATTTTGATTTGTGACATTACGCCCCTTCAAAATGAAATTTTTTCCTTATGGGAAAAGAATTTGTGGATATATATATATATATATATATATATATATATATATATATATGTACACATCCTAACTCAGTCACACAAGATTCACACTGTGGTGTGTGTGCTATCCTGCTACAAGAGAAAATCACTATCGCCAATGAGCGTAAAGACCTCGTATTTACGTTAATAGAGGCAAGCTTGAGGGGAAAAAACTCCGTGACGACGGCGAAAATCCTGTACTCAGGTCAAACTGAGAGAAAGTTCACTACATTTATATTGACAACTAATTGTTGTGTAGCGTGGTGTATGTGATACACGGTGTAGGTGTGACAGTTGTAGTGTAACTGTACCTACTTATATAATGATACAGTAAATATTATTAATATGGCGACGACGAAGGCAGAGGAGAAGAGGCGGCAGCGTGCGGCAGACGATCAGCTGGCCCGCACAGCAAAACTGCTACACCCATCGCTGTACCTGCAAAATCATTTAAGGTGGAGCATCAAAAGTGTCAATGAGACAAAAATTCAGTTTACATTACAATTAATCTCTCTGCCTAGCAATCAGTACATGCTACGAAAGGTACACTTTAGCTGAAAAATACGAGTGACAGCCTAAGCTTCGTACATTCGAGGTCGCCATTAATTTATTAGGTAGATTATTAACCAGGAAACGTAGTCCCTGGATGCCGTTGGTCTCGAGGACTCGTGTAGTTTACTGGTTAAACTTAACTCTACACTTACGATTAGTGTCGGCAAGTTGAGAATCCTTATGCAAACTCGGGCTCGTGTGTCCTCAGACACAGCCTCGGACTGCACACGGGTCGCCTCTGCGGGGTTCTCTCTCGAACTTCCCCCTTAACCTACAGTACTTATATTAATATCGGGGAGCTGAGAATCCTTGTGCAAACTCGGGCTCGTGTGTCTGCAGACACAGCCTCGGGTTCTTTCTCAAACTTCCCCCTTAACCTACAGTACTTATATTAATATCGGGGAGCTGAGAATCCTTGTGCAAACTCGGGCTCGTGTGTCCGCAGACACAGCCTTGGGTCGCCTTTGCGGGGTTCTCTCTCGAACTTCCCCCTTATCCTACAGTACTTATATTAATATCGGGGAGTTGATAATCCTTGTGGAAACTCGGGTTCATGTGTCTGCAGACACAGCCTCGGACTGCACACGGGTCCTCAAACTTCCCCACTTTAGCCTAGAGTACACATGTATATACAATATCGGGCCAGCTGAGAATCCTTACGCAAACTCGGGCTCGTGTGTCCGCAGACACAGCCTCGGGTCACCTCTGCAGGGTTCTCAACTTCCCCCTTAACTTACGGTATATATGTATGTACAGGCCCTGGACATACTGTGTCCTGTGGGGCCAATGGGCAAGACGTCATGTCGGCACCCACTTCACCACTACCCTGTCTCTCAACTGACTCAGAGATTACAGGTGTGGTTTCAAATGGCACAGGAAGGACATGTCCCTGATTAGTGGTACTTTGACACACACTGCAGGAACGCACAAAACTATCTATGTCTTGTCCCATCCCTGGCCAGAAAAAGTCAGCTCGGATACGGCCTTGGGTCTTCCTTTTGCCCATGTGACCTCCTGAGGCTGAAGAATGACCCCATTGTAACACTGCTAGGCGGTACTTGGCGGGAATGACAAACTGCAGTTGAACCTCGCCCTCGGGTGTTCGTGACTCACGGTAGAGCCGTCCTTGTTTGCGAAGGAACATGGCTCGACCTCCCCGTGAATACTTAATCACTCGACCCTTTTGTTTCTTCCGCACGGCAGCAAGTGTCGGGTCAGAATGTTGTTCTTGAACAACAATTTGGCTACACATCAGATCTTGCAGAGATTCAATGGTCACAGAGGTGACGCAGTCTGGAGCCTCAGCGATGGCTCGTGTTACTGTAGCCGAAGTCTGAGTATCGTTATCTTTGGTGAAACTATGCTTGGCACCGGGAATATTGCCTACAATTAGGTCAAATAAAGGTTCTGGCATGACAACTGCGAGTGTCGTACCAGTATAGAATGGAGATGCCACCTGGATACATGCCTCAGGGAACAATCTCACTGATCCATCAATAAGGTTTGCATGGATCTGTCGACCTGTGTACTGCTCAGGTCGAACTGGACTCTGCTTGACAGAGCAACCTGAGGACCCGTTGTCTCTCAGGACCTTCACAGGGATGTCTCCCACAAACCCTGGCTGAACAAGGAAGGTACTGTCACCTGTGGGAGGGCCTGTGGAGGAAGCAGCCAGCCACTCATGAGGCTGCTGAATAAATGATGCAGCAAACATTGTGCCCTGTGAACTAGATACTTGAGGGGTCGTTCTCACTGCCTGTGGAGATGGAACATTGGCCATCTGTGGAGGGGAGTTCACTGTCGCTGTGGGACTAGTGAACTGTGGGGGTGTACCGATACTGGTAGGGACGTGACCACCGTGCTGTTGGTGAGGAATGAAGGCTGCGTTTGCCTCCTGCCTCCTATTCACTTGAGCTGGTGGTGAAAAGGACAGTCCCGACGGTCGGTTGCGTGGTTGATACTGCTGCTGGTAGGGTACCTGTTGTACCGCTTCCACTCAGGTTTATGAGTGTTTTGCCCCTGGTCCTTCCTCTGCGGTTTTGGACCTTGGCCATTATTCTGAGAATGGCCTTGTTGCTGGGGTTCAGTCTGAGACGGTTTCCCAGATTTATCAGGTTTTCTGTTCCAGGTATGCTGCTTGCGAGTTTGATACCCGTATGCAGTGAAATATGCGTCAGCCTTTTTCACCATTTGGCTGGCATCTCCCACCTGGCAGATCTTAAGCTGAGCCAAAAGTTCAGTAGGCCACGACTTTTCTAGCTGCGTGCGCAGCATAAGGTCAATTATCCCCTCACGCGTGGAAGATGTTTCATCTTTCTCCATCCACTCATCTAAGTAAGCAGTAAGCCGGTCAAGAAATTGAACAGCAGTCTCTTTATCCTGTAATCGCGCCCGCATAAACTGACTCTTGGCATCGTCAACTGTGAGACCGTATGCTTTGACGAGTGCAGCCTTCATCGTCTCCATCATTGTCTCCACGAATTCTGTGGAGAATAATGAGGGCAGGGCCCTCAAACAGGCTAAGAAACTGAAGCCGCTTAGCTGCATCATCCAGTTGTTAAAGTTGAGCCATGTCTTCAAAACGAGCTATGTGTGGGTCGATTTGCTCGCCTTCTTTGTATGGGGGAAGCTTGATGTGTGGGGTCGCCATAACATGTGCAGGGAGAACGCTCGTGGAGCTTGGGTCAACTGCACCAGATGTGTCTGAAGCCAAGGAATTTTGCTTGAGCTTCAGCACTTCAAGTTCATGTTTTTCGCGTGCTTCTCACTCGGCACGTTCGTGTTCTCGTTCTCTCTCGCGTTGTTTACGCTCATATTCGCGTTGTTCACGCTCATATTCGCGTTGTTCACGCTCATATTCGCGTTGTTCACGCTCATATTCGCGTTGTTCACGCTCATATTCGCGTTGTTCACGCTCATATTCGCGTTGTTCTCGCTCATATTCGCTCTTCCTTTCGCGTTCCTCATGCTGAATTCGACGCTCTTCATGAGCATCATTCTCGCTCTGCTGTTCGTAATTAAACCGAGAGAGAACGAACTCCTTAATTTCAGTTGGGTCCGTAAGACCCATATCTTTGGCTTCCTGTACATACTGTAGACGCTGGTCGACATGATGCTAACTCAATCTAAGTAACTAGCGACTCAGTACTGACTGCATTTTTTTTTTTTTTGCAAAGAGAAATGCCAATAATCAAAAATAAAGAATATAGGCACAGGTTAGTGGTGACCAGTTTTATCTAACTAAACTGGTAAAGAAAGAAAACTAAACAAACAACTGACTGTCAAAACTATTATGTAAATTAATAAAAATGAATCAATAATCACCAGTAAGATAGTGCCTATAGACTTTAATGATAAATACCTAAAA